>NW_020941065.1:2534284-2546168 GCF_900497805.2 Vombatus ursinus | reverse complement strand
TCTTTTCTTCTTCTTCTTCTTCTTTTCTTCTTCTTCTTCTTCTTCTTCTTCTTCTTCTTCTCTCTCTCTTTCTCTTTCTTCTCTGTGTGCCCAGGGGCTAGTACTGTGCCCTAGCAAATAAAAGATGCTTAACATTTGTCGAACTGAATAAGGCAATGCCAACAATTAGAAAGAGTCTCTTCCAGAGATTTGGGTCCAGTTCCCAGTCCTATGACAGAACATTGGAGGTATAGAGAAGTCAGTACAAATTAAGTAAAGAGTGACACCAGCAAAAATCAGGATGTTTAAAGTTTTCTATTTGTTGAGAAAACCAGCAGGAGATGGCTAGTCTTGTCAGAATTAGGGTCCAAAAAGATCTTGGAAGGCTAGTACCCTAGGCTGAATTGAGTAAGAACGTAAATAGGATAAATGCAAAGTTTTCCACTTGGGTTCAAAAAACTTAATAAATATAAGGTGGGAGATATGTGGCCAAATAGTAGTTCATCTGGACAAAAAAAGATCTGGGGATTTTAGTGGACTATAAGCTCAATATGAGTCAATAGTGTGATTCTGGTGGCCAATAAATCTGATGCAACATTAGACTAGTGTTCAGGGAGGAGAAGTAACTATCCCCCTGTATTCTGCCCTGGTGTGACCACATCTAGAGTATTGCCTTCATTTCTGGGTGCCGTGTGTTAGAAGGGAAATTGCAAGGAGTGCTCATTGAAAGGGTATAGAAAAGAATTCCCAGAGTAGGACAATCGTGAACGTGAAGGATATTTTGTTCATTTTCTATTAAGGTAAGTTAAAGGAATTGGGAATGTTTAAACTAGAGAAAACTGGGGGTGGGGGCGGGAGGGGGGCAGACAGAGGGAAGGGGGAGAGAAATATTGCTATTTTCAACCATTTGAAGGATTGTCACATGGAAGAGGATTTGACTTGTTCTGTTGGTCGCCAGAGGGCACAACCAGGAAGACCGCATTGGTAGAAGTTACTGAGAGGCATGTCAAGAAAAAACAATCCTGACAATTAGAGGTACCCCAAGTGGACTGGGCTGCCTCAGGAAGTGTTGGACCCCAACCCCTACTTTTGATCTTTAACCAGACACTATCTATCTATGATTATTTATTTGTCAGGTATGATATAGGTGGTTTCCTATTTTGAGGTTTGTTTTGGTCCAGGTGGGATTTATGGATCCTTTCAACTCAGAAGCTCTGTGAACCAGTAGATGTCCCCCAAGAAGACAAGCAGGCATCTCGGAACTGCTAAAACTGATATGCTTGAAGGGCTTTCAATGTGCATGATGAGGATGGTCTCTTTTATTCACCATTGATCCTTTTCACATCCTTGACACTACCCAATGTCTTTGATCCTGCCCCTTCTCTGCCCAGATCCCAAACTCTTTCTTGTAACAAAGAAGTAAGGTTAAGCACAATGTCTGATGACGTATGCCTCCTTCCATACCCATAGTCCATCACCTCTCTGTCAAGAGGTAGGAATTATGATTCCCTGTCAATGAACTGAGTCTAGTTGGACACAATTTGCCTGTCTTGCTTCTCCTCTTCCTATATTGATGATTCAAAGCTAAAATTCATTCCTAACTTATTGGGAAAGAGAAAAACCTATATTTCATGGCTTAGATCAGAGTTCTGAAGTCTTTCAGTACCTTTTTTCTTGGCACTGTGGTCTTTGGGAAACCTTTCTTAACCTTTTTTGAATCATGGACTCCTTTGGCAGTGTCGTGATGCTAGGGATGCCTTCTAAAAATCAGATTTTTAAGTAAATAAAATATGGAATATTACAAAGAAAACCAATGTGTTGAAACATTTATAAAATAAAAATAAATAAAAATAGAATAAGCAAATTAAAAAAAAAAACAACTGCATGAACTCCAGGGTTAAGAAGCCCTAGTATAAATTGTTCTACCACTTCTATTTATCTTACTCTCCATAAGTTCATGCAAATCTCCCCAAGTTCCCTGAATTCCTCATACTCATCATTTCTTAGAGGGCAATAGCTTATCTTTCTTCTCTTTTCCACTTTCCTCCTGAGTAGCCAAGCCCAAAGTCTGCATTTGTAACCTGCCAGTCTTCTGCCCCTGGTGACCTGAGATTTGTTCATCCTCTTCTCTCACTTGCCCCATAGTGCATCATGAGCTGTTTTCAGCGACCCTTGTGTCCCCCTTCCTTCCTTTCACCATTTGGTTTAGGAGAGGGTGGGGGAGATCCCCTGAGGGGTACAGCCAAGTGCAACTTGAATATTTTGACACCTTCTCAGTGAGCCCTAACTAATGGGTCAGGCCAAAGAAGCTGGGAAGAAATCAATAGTTTTATCTTGCTCTCTGAATGCAGTGGAGAGGCTGAAACATATGGCTCTTTCTTTCGGAATCCCAGGAGTCATGTTTAACCTTTCCCTAAAGCCCTGACCAGAAGTACCTGACCATGGAATGTGAAGAAAAGAGTGTCAGACTTTAGGTCAGAACACCTGCTTCCAAGCTCTGGCTCTATCACTCACTGACCTGGTGGGGGAGGGGCTCTTGGACAGCCCTGCTCCTCTCTTTGAGCTAAGCTTAGCTCCCTCCTCAGATAAGTGAGGGGGTCTTTAATGTATGTTCTAGTGCTGACATTCCATGTTCCCTCCCAGCTCTGATATTTCCTGTTCTAGGGCCGTCTCAGCTCTGACATTCCCTGTCCTAAGGTCCCTTCCAACTCTGACATTTCCTGTTCTAAGGCCCCTCCCAGCTCTGACTTTCCCTGTTCCAAGGTCCCTCCCAACTCTGAGAGCCCATGTTCTAAAGTCTCTTGGAAATTTCTCCTATGATTTTGGGAGTTAATAACAAAAGGCTTTGTTCCTTCTTGGGATGGAACACTAATCATTCCTCATTTTTTTTTTCCCTCCTGAGGGCCTCTTTGTATACTGGAAAGGGCATTGGAAACCTAGGTTTGACCACTAGCTCTGACACTTCCATGTTGGGTGACTATAAGGAAGTGACCAATTTTCAGCCCTGGTGTTTTCATCTGGAAACTTGGCAAATAACTTGGGGATAATAATAATTGCATTACCTACTTCACAGGGTTAGGGGGAGGAAAATACTTTGCAACCCTGAAAGTAATAACTTGAATTATTGTTTATCACATTATAGCCATGCCCATTGGGTTCTTGTCCCCTTTCTAGACTATAAGCACCATGAGGGGCTGACTAACTATGTTTTAGCTAAGCTATGTGTATAGTATGATGGAAATAACAGTGGGTCTGAAGTCGAAGGACCTAGATTCAAATCCCTACTCTGCTACATGCCACCTAACTGCCCTTAAACAGCTTACTCAGGCGTTCTGGACCTCAGTGTGCTCATCCCTAAAATGGGCTTGTACTAGATTACCTCTAAGGTCTCTTATAACTCTAGGTTTTATAATCTAGTACCCAGCACAGAACCCTGTACAAGCAGGCCCTTAACAAATAGTGTGTCATCATCATCATCATCATCATCATTATCCCATCATTCAGGATATTCCTGATGTGTACCAGGAAGGGGCATTGCCTGATGCTTAATGTTGTAGGTCAGGACATCCCAGTATACCCAGGGAGAAGATAATCCTTTAACCCAAGAATGGGAATTATAATCCCTGCATCCTAGACCTCATGGATTCTTTGTGGGCAAAGCATTTGCTAAACCTTGAAGTACTATTGAAATACCAAGTGAGCAGCAGAGCGGGCATTTGAACTTGGGTCTCATAAGCTCTTATTGCTGCAGAAAGAATCCATTCAGGGGGCAGGGATCTGAAGGGATGGTGCCCCCTGAGGTCCCTTCTCACTCTGGGATTTGCTCCAAAGACTATAGCTTGCTGTCTGGGTTGATTTAATCCTTCTGTCTGATGGATCTGTTCCACACCAGGATAGCTCACCCTACCAGGAGAAGATCAATAAATATGATGGTGGAGAAGGTGATGATGGCTCAGGCCCCCTCCCAAGGGCTCTTCTTTCCAAATTGTAGAGTCATAGAATTTGTAGCATGGGAAGGGAACTTAGAGCTCATCTGTTTTAAAAGAGATTTATTTATTATTTTCCTACGGAACATAAGTAGAGTTTAGAATCACTGAATCATAGTAGACAGGACCTCAAAGGTCACCTAGCTCATTCCTGCTCTTTGTATGAATTCTTGCAAAAAAAAATAGGATTAGCTAATCCTATTTTGCTGTTGTTAAGTTGTTTTCAGTTGTATCTGACTTTCCATGACCCCTTTTGGGGTTTTCTTGGCAAGGATCCTGGAGTGATTTCCCATTTTCTTCTCCAGCTCATTTTACAAAGGAAGAAACTGAGGCAAACACAGTGAAGTGACTTGCCTGGGGTCACATAACTAGTAAGTGTCTGAGACTGGATTTCAATTCAGGGCTTCCTTACTCCAGGCCTGGCACTCTATCTACCGTACCATCTAGCTGCTCCCTAGCTTCCTTCAAGTGAGATAATATTTATAATGTTCTTAGCACAGTGCTTGGCATAGAGTTGATGCTACATACATGCTTATTCCCTTCCTTTCCTTCTCCTTCCCTTCAAAGCTTATCCCAAGTGCTATTTCCTAGTTAAGGGGTGGGGAACCTGCAACCTTGAGTTCACATGTGGCCTTCTAGGTCCTTGGGTGTGGTCCTTTGACTGAGTCCAAGTTTTCCAGAACAAATCCTCTTATTAAGGAGATTAGTTCTGTGAAGTTTGGATTCAGTCAAAGGGCTATACTTGAGGATCTACAGGTCCACATGTGCCCTGAGGCTGCAGGTTCCCCACCCCTGGTCTAGTTGAGGTCTTTCCCAATATTTTTCTCTACCCCCAACTGCCCTGGTTGTCAAGTCTTTCTCTCTACCTTCTGAAATTACTACATATTATTACTATTTATTACTACGTAGCAAAGGGAACAAACATTTATCAATTGCCTCCTATGTGCCAAGTGTTAAGCACTTTATGAATATGAATAGTCATTTGATCTTCACAATAACCCTGGGAGGCAGGTGCTATTATGATCCCCATTTTACAGTTGAGGAAACTGAGGCAGACAGAAGTTAAATGACTTGCCCAGGGTAAGTGACTGAGGCCAGATTTAAACCCATGTCTTCTTGACTCAAGACCCAGTACTCTCTGATGCACGACCTCGCTGCCTAACATAGATAGATAAAGCATTGAGTAAGTACTTATTATGTGCCAAGCATTGTGCTTAGTTCTGGGCATACAAACATAAGTAAGCAAACCAGCCTTTGTCCCCAGGGAGCTTACAATCAAATGGAGGAAAACCAGCCCTAAGGAGGAGGTTCTGGAAAATGGGAGGGAGGACAAAGACATTCGTTTTCCCCATAATGGAATATAATCAATCTCTTCAATGAGAGGGACTGTTCCAAATTTTGTCTTTCTGTCTCAAACACTAACATAGTTCCTCCTTTGAAGTTGTTGTTGAGTTGTTTCAGTCGTGTCCTGACTCTTCATGACCCCATTTTTGGGTTTTCTTGGCAAAGATATTGGGTTGGTTTGCCATTTCCTTCTCCAGCTCATTTTACAGATGATGAAACTGAGGCAAACAAGGTTAAATGACTTGCCCAGGGTCACATAGCTAGTAAGTGTCTGAGGCAATATTTTAACTCAGGAGGATGAGCCTTCCTGACTCCAGGCCTGGTGCTCTATCCACTGTGACACCCAGCCCTCATTCAAAGTAGGGACTTAATCTCCCAATTCCAAAATTTTGTGATTCTATGATTTTTCCCTCAGCATGCTATTCTGAAGAACTATTCCTAATAAGAAGTTAACTAATGTTTCTGTGAATACCTGGAAGAACAATGCTTTGTAATGGTTAATAGGCATGGATATGAGAAAGGAGAGATGAATTTGACAATGCTTGCAAAGTTCCAGGCATCAAGGTAGTTGTAACAACCATTATCTGGCCATGTGACCCTCAGTAGTCACTTCCTAACTTCAAGCCTTAGTGAACCCATCTCTAAGACGGGATGATGATGAGTAGTCAGGCTTGGTGTTTCACCCCACTCTTCAGAGTAGAGGGACTAGGTCTATGATGACTGAAACCAGCAAAGAGAAATGGTAAATTTGTATGGTAAAGCCACAAGGTCCCAGAGATATCATACCAGCTAATTTGTGCTTTCCCACCTGACTTACAAGAGATAGATGGGAATTTCGCTTTAGAATGGAATCTTTGGAAAGGATGCCTCCTCCCTGCCTCAGAGGAGAAACTGTCAATTACAATATATATGGGACCAGTCAGAACCAATGCGCAGTTCTGAATAGGTCTACCAGAAGCTACTTTGTGTTTACCTGTGTTCCTTTGGACAGGTCACTCAACCTTAGCTTTAATCCCAAATCTGCAAAAGGAGGGGTTGGTCTCGATGACTCCTAAGGTCCCTTCTGACTGTAATTCTATGGTCCTGTGATCTCTCAGGACCGATCAGTCATTCAACAGGCTTCTATTAAGTCCCTATTACATGCCAGGTACCTTTCTGATGTCATGGTTCTCTTTGAGATGAATGACAAACAACAGCAAACTATATGCCAGCCATTATGCTAAGTACAGGGGAAAACAAAAGCAAAATCATCCTTGCCTTCAAGGGGCTTCCATTCTAACAGGGTGAAATGGATATCTGATAGGCATATATAAGTGTGTATAGTATGTGTTCAAAATGGATAAGAGATGGCTCGAGGAGGTAGAGCACTAGCACCTGGTGGTGGTGGGGGCGTGTCAGGAAAGGTTTCCTGGAGAAGGTGGTACTTGAGCTGAGTCTTGAAGGAAGCCAGGGCTTTCAAGAAACAGAAGTGAGGAGGAGGCAGTACTGGAGGAAGTCTACTCAAAGGTCTGGAGACCAGAGATGGCATATGAACACTGGAACAAAATTGTGATACAAAGTAGCAACATAATGGATGGCATGTAGGAATCAGAATTGGAGTATCAATGGTTGAATGCCCTGTAGAGACATCCAGTGTAACCTTTACTTAATCAAGACCCTCTCCAACATACCCAACAAGTGGTCATTCAGATTTTTCTCAAAGACTTTTAGTAAGTAGGGAAACTACAACCTTTTGGGGAAGCCAAGACTCCATTTTTTGTATAATTCTAATGCTTAGTAATTTTTTTTCTTAAATGGAAATATACCTCTAAACAACTCCTACCTCTTACTCCCAATTCCATCCTTTGATGCCAAGCCGCACAAATCTAATCTCTCTTCCCTTTGGATACTTAAAAAAGCCATCATGTCCTATTTACCACCAAGTTTAAACATCCCCAGTTCTTTCAACCAATCTTCAAGTATGACCAGGAAGTAGCTGGGTGGCACAGGAGATAGTGTACTGGGCCTGGAGTCAAGAAGACATGAGTTCAAATCCATTCTCACTAGCTGTGTGACCCTAGGTAAGTCAGTTCTGCCTGCCTCAGTTTTCTCAACTCTAAAACAGGGATAACTCCTTTCAGAGTTGGTACAAGGATCAGATGAGATAATATTTATAAAATGCTTAGTGCAAGTGCCTGGCACCTAGTAGGTGCTTAATAATTTATTGTTTCCATCCTCCTTTACTATCCTGCTTATCCTCCTTTGGACATCTCCATCTGATAAATATCCTTTAGAAAATGTGGCATCCAGGACTGAAGGCATTATGTTGACTATGCTCTGACTAGAGCCAAATACTACTGGTTCATCATCTCCCAGGATCTCTTCTTGCTTCATTTTTTAAAGGTACGGCTTTCTTTTTGACCTAAATAAGTGAATAAACCAAGCATAGGTCATGAAGCTCTGTACCCTGAAAATTTTAATTAGGTTGTAACACAGGAATTATGATACCTATTCAGCCTGTCTTAGAGGGATGTTTTATTTCATAATTTAAAGGACTTATCTCCCCCAAGGAGACAGCAAGTTAATTGAGGAAAAGGATAAGAGGATAATTTTTCTTTTTTCTTTTTTTTTTTTTGGTTTGTACCCCTGGGAACAAACCTGACACTTAATACATGCTTATTCGATTAAAGTGAATTTTTGTTACTTTCCATTCAGCACCAAATAAATCAGATATTACATAGTACAATGGAAAGAGCACTCGCTCTTGTATTCAAGAGCCAGTGGAATGTGGGTTCAGATCCCACTTTTACTATGTAATAGCTGTGTGTAAGATCTTGGACTTTTCTTAATGTCAACCAGTTTCTTTATCTATAAAATGGGGGTGCGGAGGGGTGAGTTAGATGGCCTCTGGTGGCCTTTCCCATTCTAGATCCTATGACTAGATGACTTCTGGGGCCATCTTGAAATCTATGATACTAAAGAAATACAAAGTAATTTTGGTTAGGAATAGAGGGAAGAGCTTTAACAACCCCAAGGACCAGAAAAGTCCTTTCATGTAAGAGCTAAGGTTTGAGTTGTGCCTTGAAGCTAAGGACTCTATGAGGAAAATATGGGAGGGAGTTCATTCCAGTCATAAGACATAGTCTATGAAAAAGCATAAAGGTGGGACATTGAATGTCATGTATGGGAAACACCAAGTAAGCCAGTTTAACTGGAAAACAGTGTGTAAGGGAGCAAAGTTTGATAAGCTTTGTCGGATCAGCTAAAACTCGTGTGCCATGAATTTTGTTCATTTGTTTTAGGATCATAGATTTAGAGCCCAGGGTCACCACCACCAAATGTTGGGGAGTGGTTATCTGTGACTCTTTTTAAGGTTTGAAAAAAAAAGATCCCAGAAAGCATTTTGCAAAGTGCTATGTGTCTCACAAGTAGGAAGCACCATTATGATTGATTCTGTATTCAAAAATTCAGATATCTTAACCTGATTGGTGCCTCAATTGTTCCTCTAGAATAACTCATTTGATTCTGCTGACAAAACTTAGCCTGAAAAAAATGACTATAATCAGTCAGTCTCTTACTGGGATTTGGATTCTATTAAGAACACACAGGTTTGAGGCTATCATGGAACGCCACCTCTACCCTTCTACCAATAGCACACGAATGTCTGATTGGAACCACCTCTCCAATTTATTAATAGTCTGTCAATAAACATATATTAAACACCTACTATGTGCCAGGCACTGTGCTAAGTGCTGAGGATACAAAGAAACGCAAAAGACAGTCCCTGGTCTCAAAGAGCTCACCTTCTAATGTGGAGTCAACATGTAAACAATTATGGACAACTAAATTATAGACAGGATAAACTAGAGGTAATTAATGGAGGAAAGGCACTAGACCAGGGGTGGGGAACCTGCGGCCTCGAGGCCACATGTGGCCCTCTAGGTCCTCAAGTGCGGCCCTTTGCCTGAACCCAAACTTCACAGAACAAATCCCCTTAAGAAAAGGATTTATTCTAGAAAACTTGTGTTCAGGCAAAAGGCTGCACTTGAGGACCTAGAGGGCCACATGTGGCCTCGAGGCCACAGGTTCTCCACCCCTGCACTAGATTTAAGGGGGATCAGGAAAGGCTTCCTGTAGAATTAATATTTCTGAAATTATTGCATTTTTTCCTCCCCATTCATGGTACTCAGTTGTCTTTAAGAATATATTTCCCCCCCATCCCAACCCAGCAAGCCACCCTTCTAATTCAAAATAATAATAAAGAGAAGGGGAAAAAAAAGCAATTTTGCAAAAGTAATCAACTCATCTACTGAATCTGACAATATGTGTGGTGTCTCATACCCATAGTCCTCTACCTCTGAAGAAGGAAGGGAGGTGAATTTTCTCATTTCTCTTTGGGTGAAATGGTTATTATAACTACAGAGTTTAATTGTTGTTATTTTTCTTTCTGTTTGCATTGTAACATTTATAATACAAAAGAATATAATCCCAAATAGGCTGTAAGTGCCTTGGGGAATGGGATACTTTTTTGCTTTTGTTTTTGTTATCTCCAGCCCCTAGCTCAGTGTCTGGTTCAGTTGTTGAGTCTTTCAGTCTTGTAAGACTCTTCATGACCTCATGGACTACAGCATGCCAGTGCTGTCCGTGTGGTGTTCTTGGCAAAGATACTGAAGTGGTTTGCCAAGCACACAGTAGTTTTTATTAAATAATGAATGGATGAAGGAAGGAAGGAAGGAAGGAAGGAAGGGAATACTACTCCAGGTGGAACCAATCAATAAGCATTTATTAAATGTTTACTCTGTACCAGGCCCTATGCTAAGCACCATCTTCTACACAAAGGTTTTCCTTATCTCTCTCCCCACCCCCCAATGCCCTCTCTCCCTAATGATCTTGTACTTAACTACCTTGTATTCATTCACCTGGCCTATAAAGACTAAAACACAATAGCTGAGCTCAAGGAGCTCACATTCTAATGGGAGAGACAAAATGTTAATAATGAGACATTTACAAGATGCCTACAGAATGGTTAGCCAGTGATCTCAGGGGGAAGGTCCCACCCTGTTGGGAGATCAAGGAAAGCTTTCTGCAGATGTTGAGATTTGAACTGAGTTCTGAAGGAAGCCTCGCAAGCTAGGAGGTAGAGGTGAGGGGGCAGAACCTTCTGGAACCAAGCAATGCAAAGGAGTGGAGCATGAATTGGAGTGGAGAGAGACTTGTGCCAGGGAGATCAGTCAGAAAGAATTCTGTGCAAGAGTTCATGCTAGAGGCGACGAGGACTTGAATGAGAGAGACGGCTGTGGGAGCAGAGAGAACAAGGCAAATGTGAACCAGATTTTGAGTCTCCCTGGATGCAGCCTCTCATACCTCTTCTCTGTCTCCTATGAGCATGAGTCAGTTCACCCCACCCCCTTGAATGTCCTATTCCCTTGGCCATATCTTGGGTCCTTATGTACATGGTCAAGCACTTCAGGACTGATATCGCCTGCTCTATCCAGCTATAGGGCATTCTTCTGTTATCATCTTGGGAAATGTTCCTCAAGGATAGATCTGTTACTGCTCATACCATTGGAAGCTTCCACATGGCATTCCATTTCTTAGTCTTAAACAAAAAAGAACATATCAGATCTCCTGTTTCCTTGTTCAGTGTTCTTTGTACCACATCCTATGAACTCCATTCTCTAGGTACTAATGGGCAGGGAAGGTCTAGACTATGGCTATACAGCCAGTCCTGGTTTCACTGTATCTAGTTGCTTCTTGGTTTAAGCCAGGCTACATGCCAATGCTAGGATATTCTTTCCAAAAGTCACACTCTGTTCTTACTACTTCTCTGCCCCCCCCTCAAAAAAAACCCACCAATGGGTCCTATTTGGCTAAAGATAATGGCTGGACTTTTTTAAAAATTCAATTTTATTCAATTTTCATGTCTGCATTCTCTCCTACCCACATTAACAAAGAAAGAAAAATACAACTTGTTACAAACACCTATGTTCAAGCAAAACAAATTCCTGTATTGTAAAAATTGGGCATTTAAGAACCTCTCTGGTTGATTTCGCTTATATAATTTCTCATCATTTTGGTTACTAGCTGTATGACCACCTCCTCCCCTGCCTCAGTTTCCTCAACTGTAAAATGGGGGATAATAATAGCACCTACCTCCCAACAGTACCTGGCACTTACTAGGTATTATATAGATGCATATTGCCTTCTCTTTCCCCTCAGGTGCTGAGGGTGGTCCCAGGGTGAGACCATAGCTGACACATGGTATTGAAATCTATTTCCCTCATTAGCTAGGATCTGTAGAACTTTTTAATAAAAGTCCTTTGATAACTATATTTCAATAGAACTGGTTTCCTTCATATGACTATTCCATACCAAACTTAGCACAGAGTAGATCTTCAAAAAATCCTTGGCAACAATCAACACATTCACTCAAGTGTATGGCACTAGGATTTTTTATAAAGTGAGGAGGGCCATCCCCATGTCTTCCATTAAAATATAAACTGTGAGAATAGAGGTTTTATTCTTTGTGTTTGTATCCATAGTAGATACTTAATAAATGCTTGTTGACTGAATACCCATAGAAGGCATTTATTAAA
>NW_020941065.1:2511729-2534274 GCF_900497805.2 Vombatus ursinus | reverse complement strand
TATTTGCAAGGCTGGGTTAAGAAAGCCTTCAACCTCCCAACTGCTTTCAGTTTCCATGGGATAGCTTCAACCTCATTTCAGGAGAGTGAACGGCTTCCTTTGGTCTCTGTCACTTTGTTAGCATGTCCATTCCCATGTTCTTTCTTGGGGGACGGTATGGTGTAACAGGCTAATGTAAACAGGGTCAGCTCTTTCCATTCTGGAATTGCCATCGGCAGGAAGGAAGTCAGGATTTGGAATGAGATGAATTTTCCCGCCAGGGACTCTTGGCTTTCTCACAGACTGGATTAGTTTGTGTTCCTCTCAGGCTGATAGAAGGAAAAACATCCCAATTTCTTAATCATAAATAATGCACCACATGGACTGTGCTCAACTGTGAGCTGAGTTCTGCCTTTTGTTAGCCAGCCATCTGTGGGGCCCAAGCTCGTAGCTTGGATGCTTTCAAAATCATCAGAATAATCAACCATGGTTTCCTCATCTGTAAAATGATGAAAGTGGGACCAGATAACATCTGAGGTCCTTTAGAGTTCCACATGCATGATCCAGGCAAACTGTATCTCTCTGTTCCTCACACATGGCACTCATCTCTCACCCCCATGCCTTTGCACTGGCTGTTCTCATTCCTGGAATGCCCTCCCTCCTCACCTCTGCCTCCTAGAATCCCTCTCTTCCCTCAAGATTCAGCTCAAGCACCATCTTCTACACAAAAGTTTTCCTTATCTCTCCCCCCACCTTCCAATGCCCTCTCTCCCTAATGATCTTGTATTTAACTACCTTGTATTCATTCTCTTTCTATTTGAACTTTATACGCTATTCTGAAATATGTATTTGCTGCCTTTCCCATGAGCATATCACTTCCCTGAGAGTAGGGATCACCTCGATCTTTGTCCTTCATACCCCCATCACTTAGCTCTGCACTTGGACACATAGTAAGTACTTAATAATGCTTGTCGGTCTTATAATTCCATGAATTAATGAAAAAATTATTAAGTGCTTTTTAGTTGCCAAACATTGAGCTAAGTGCTGGGGACTATGAATGGAAAAAGAAGTCAATTCTTGCTCTCAAGAAACTCATACTGTAATGGGAATGACTGCTATATAGTATCAACTGATAATTCTACCAATAACATAGATATAACAATAATAACAACAGCTAGCATTTATAGAGGGCTTTAAGGTTTGCAAAGAGTGTTGTTAATATTCTGTCATTTAATTTTCATGACAACCTTGGGAAGGAGGTGCTATGATTATCCCCATTTTACAGATGAAGAAACTGAGGCAGACAGAGGTTAAGTGGCTTGCCTAGGGGCACAAAGCTAGGAAGGGTCAGGGCCCTGAAGTTCTCAGGGTGGACTAGGGTTCTGCCCTAGAGGGTGGGTAGCATAGAGAAGAGTGACCCATTGCTGATGGGAAGCAGAAAGTGGAGCTAAAGAACAGAGTGGAGTGAGGATTCTGGGTTCCCTATGATAGGAGTGGAAAAGGAAGGAAGGTCAGTAGAATTTGAGGCACTGCATTCATGTTACTAATAGCTGTTACTATTAATGGAAAGAGCAAAAAAAATCACAGAATCAAAGAGTTGGAAGGGATCTCAGTGACCGTTTTGTACAATTCAGAGCTGGAAGGAATATAATGTCCTTTGGTTCTCCAATGGTTCTCCAAACTCCTGATGATTCCAAGGATACCTCAGTGTCCAGCCAAGAGGGGAAGAGGGGAAAGAGGTGTTGTTCTCCATTCTCTGAGAGGACCAATGACATCAGAAGGGTGATGTCTGGACTTGCAAGTGAATTGGATATCAGTGAGGCAGCTGTGCAAAGTCATCAGTCTCACTCTCTCTTCCAGAGTCACTGGAGTCCAATGGTGAGACCTAAGTCAGGGTAACTGGTGATGGCCTAGGAGGAAAAGAGGTAGAAGAAGCAGGAAGGTGTGGGTGGGGCTCTGTGTCAGTCTACGGTAAAGAGAGGGGACGGTGGTCCCGCTTGGTACCTGCTCAATGTCTGCTTCTGATGGGGCAACCTGGGGCAGAGAACCAATAAGGGGGTTTTCTCCTTGCCTTGAACTCTGGCCAGGGCCTTACAGGTCCTATGGATGATGACTCCAAACCTATTGCTTTTTTCACTGTTTTGTTTCCCACATGGGGATGCCAAGGTTGAAAAGATAGTAGCGTTGTAGAAAGTATTACTTCTTAGAAGAGGTTGAACTCAGCACCCTTCAAGGCACTTCCCACTCTGAGATTCTATGAAACAGAAATCTTGTCCCTGCACTCTTTCCAAAGCCCTTCCTTAGCTACCTTCTGGGATAATTTCCATCCTTCCGAGGGTCATCTGGACAATTTTGATGACTGGCTGACCCATAGAAGAGGGGCCAGAAGGGAGCTGATGCCAGGGATTTCCCTGGGGTCTTGTGTTTTGACAAGGAAACAAGCTGTTCTCTTGCTAATAGGCTGTTGGACATGGTGTCTGTTGGAGTCAGAGCTGGTCTTTGGGGAGGCAGATGCACAAAGGTGGGGGTAAGGGGCAGGGGCACTGAACAGGGGGATGCCAATGCGCTATGACAAGCCATCAGAGCTGATCAATATTCTGATCTCTTATTGCTTCCTGGGCTGAAGGGCCAGATTAAGGCATCTGGTCTCCACTGGGAGAAGGGTATATGAGCAACATTCAGCAAGGAGAAAGCAAAAGCCCTCCAGATTCCAGGTTATTTGCATTATGAAGGAGGTACAATGGTGGGAACAGAATGTGGAAGAAGGGGAGTAATATGAACTAGGTCTGAAAAAGCGGCAGCTTCAAACCCCAGGCTGAGGATTTTGTGCTGGAGAATCCATTGTATAGCAAAAGGCAAATAGAAATCACTTAAAAATTATTTCCTGACTGATTGATTGTTGATCATTATAGTTACAGCCTAAAACAACATATCACAACGTAGGCAGAGTGCTATTATGGAACAGCCCTGAAATGGGGTCAAGAAGACTTGATTTCAAACTCTGCCTTTGATAGCAAGACATATCAATAAGCATTTATTAAATGCCTACTCTGTGCCAGCCACTGTGCTAAAGCATTGGGAATATAGGCTTGTTGCTATTCGTCCTTCATTCTCGAAGACCAATGATATCATAGCTTCGATGTCTTGTGAGTGAATTGAATTTAAGTGAGGCAGAGCCACGAAGTTATCAGCCTCACTGCCTCCTCCAGAGTCATTGAAGTCCAGTGGCAAGACAAAAGTCAAGACAACTGGCTATGGCCTGGGACACAGTGGATGAGCTTGGCCTTTCTAAATACAAACAGAAAGACAGTCTTTGCCCTCAAGGGGCTTATATTCTAATGGGGAAAAACAATACATAATGGAGCTGAAGGGAGGGTGAGGTGATAGAGAAAGTCCAGAGATGAATGAAGATAGAGTTGGCCTGGGTGTCCTCCTTAAAATGGAATCAGTCAGGGAGAGAGGTCAAGGCCAGGCTCTCAATGTCAGAAGCACCCCACTGGTTGGAGTGAGTTGGAGTGACTATTTCTTCATCTGTAAAATGGACAAATAATTCCTCCTGGACCTGCCTCACAGGGATGTCTTGGGCCTAAAATGTGATAAAATAGTGAAAGAGCTTTGTAAAATTTAGAGTTTTATATCAATGTTGGTAATTATTAGTGCAAAGAGCAAAATCACAGAATCTCTGAGTTGGAAGGAATAGATCTGAAAGACATCTCCTCTCTAATGTTCCTGTCTGTTAGTCCTCTGGTCTCTGCTTGAGCACTTTCTAGGGGCCTGAGGGGAGACCCCTTGTTTTCAAGGGGATCCCACCATTCTATTTTCAGATAGCTCTTACTGTGAAGGAGTTTTTCTTTGAGTCAAACTGGACTCTTTGTGGCTTCTGCACATTCCTCCTGATTCTGCCCTTTGGGGTAAATAGAGCAAGCCTAACCCTTCTCTCTATGTCAACCCTTGAAGCACCAGAAGATGGCTCTCATGGCCCCCTGAGCCTTCTCTTAGCCAGGCTAACCATCTCCTGGTCTTCAACAGAATGTCATGTGATGTGAAGTCAGCTTTCTTCACCATGCTGGTGGCCCTGCTCTGGATGCTGTACAGTGTCTCCATGTCCTTTCTAAAACGTATTGCCCAGCACTGAACATAATACCCTAGATGTGGTCTGACCACGGAAGGGAACATAGGGATTATCACCTCCTTATTCCTGGAAGCTGGGTTGGTCTCAGTGCAACCCAAGGTCACATGAAGTTTTTTGGTTTTTGTTTTTTTTGGCTACCAGAACATACTACTTACTCATGTTGAGTCTGCAGTCCAAGAACCCAATTTCTCATCTTAGATCTGCCATTATTACTGGTTGTGTGACATTGGGTAAGTCACTAGGAGCATAGTTTTAGATATATAAAGAACCTCAGAAGTCATCTAGCTCAACTCTCTCATTTTACACATAAGTAAACTGAGGCCAGTAGAGGTTAAGTTGAGTTGTTCAAGGTTACCAAGTAGAAAACAGCAAAGCTGGAGGGTGAACTAGGTCCTCTATGACTCCAAATCCCAATTCCCGCCATTTATATTCTCTGGGTCTCTGTTTTTTTCTTCATAAAGTAAAAGAGGTAGTGAGTTCCACATCATTGAAGGTCTTCAAAATGGAGGCTGGGTAACCAATTATTAAAGTTTTTGAGAAGTTTCTTATTCAGATTTCTGAGATCTCTTTCATCTCTGAGATTCTGTTAATTTATAAACTCAGACATTCTGGTTGGTGTGCTGGCTAGTACTCTCTGGAATCAGAAATACCTGGGTGTGTTTCACCCAGAAACACCTGGGCTCAAGTGTCCCCCTGTCTCTCTCCTTCTCAAGAAACTTCTGTGGCTCCTGATTGCCTCTAGGATCACATACAAACTCCTCTGTTTTACCTTTAGTCCTTAACTATCTGGCTCTAGCCTTTCTTCCTTTTGTTTTTGTGAGGCAATTGGGGTCACACAGCCAGCAAGTGTTATGTGTCTGAGGCTGGATTTGAACCCAAGTCCTCCTGACTCCAGGGCTGGTAGTCTATCCACTGCGCCACCTAGCTGCCCCTCTCTAACCTTTACAGACTCATTGCATAGTATACCTTTCTATATTCTAGACAGACTTGGCTGACATTTAGTCCTAGGAATTCCTCAAGGGCAGAGACTGTCTTTTGCCTTTCTTTATATACACAGTGCTTAGCTCTGTGCCCTGGATGTAGCTGGTGCTTAATAAATGCTTGTTGACTGACTTTTTATTCTTCATACAAAATACTTCACTCCTGTTTTCATTCCTTTGTATGAGTTGTGCTTATGGCTGGAATAGGTACCTTCTGTTTCTTAAGTTCTTAGCTTCCTTCCAAGCCTAGGTGTCCACTTCCTACATCAGGCCTATTCTGAATGTACCAGTTGCTGGTGACCCCACAAAATTATTTCTATAAATTTTGCATGTATTTGCCTGTGTCTCTGCTGTTCCTCACCCCTCTCCCACCCCTACTCTTTGAGGGTAGAATCTGTTTTTCCTGTTGTTATCCCCCAAACCTAGAACAACCCCCAGCATACACTAAGTGCTTAATAAATGTTTGCTGAATGAATGAATCTCTACTCTTTCTTCTTCCTACATTATACTTTCTCTCTATATTTAGAGAGAGATGTATGTATATTTATATACACATCTAGCTTTAGTTGTGTGTATTCACGTGTATGTATGTGCATGCTTGTACGTGTGTATATGCAGATGTGCTCATACATGTATACATTCCCATCTATATGTGTATGTGTGTACTTAAGTGTGTGTATGTGGGTGCGTGCTGGTATTCATGTATATGCATATGTGCTCATACATGTATGTGCACCCATCTATGTATGTGCATATATGTGGAAAGTTTCCTTCCTCCCTTTTCAAACCAAAGCTTTATTGATCAGATTTTCAAGATACCAGGCAAAAATATGAGACGTGTTTTATCCCCTAGAGAAGCTATGAACTTATTTATTTTTGGTTCAGGACAAAATAAACTGTGATTCAGCCCATAAGGAATCAGTAATAATAGTAAGATTTCATTTATTGATCTTTAAGGTTTATGTGGTATTTCCCTCAATTTAATTTAATAGACATTGATTAAATCTCTGCAAAGTGGCCTAAGGGAAAGAGAGCCTGCCTCAGAGTTGGGAAGACCAGGGATCACTTCTGGCACATACCAGCTGTGTGGCCCTAGGCACTGCCATCTCTCAGGGTTCTGGGAAGCCCGAAGACCAGGAATCGTAGAGTAGGTGGCAATGTGATTTGGTAGATGTTTTACCCTCACTGGGGCAGCTAGGTGGCCCAGTGGATAGAATTCTGGGCCTGGAGTCAAGCAGACCTGAGTTCAAATGAGGCTTCAGACATTTCTTAGCTGTATGATCCCGGGCAAGTCATTTAACCCTATTTGCCTCAGTTTCCTCATCTGTAAAATGAGCTGGAGAAGGAAATGACAAACCACTCTAGTATATTTGCTGAGAAAACCCCAAATGGGGCCAGAAAAGATCTATTAGTTAAAGGGAAAGGTAAAGAGACCCCATAGTTAAAGGATACTTGGGACATAGCTGAAAGAACTGAGCAACAAAAAGTGCCTTCCCTGGAAATACCCTCCCCCAATGAAATCATGGGTCCAGTTAAATAAAAACAGGTTCTTGGCCCCGTTGGGTAACAGAGACAAAAAAGAAGTCATCCTTCCTCTCAAGGAGAGAATTCTGAGGGTGTGAGTCATGGGATTTCAAACCGGAAGGGACCTCAGCGGTCACCTCCACATTTAACAGATGAGGATACTGAGGCCCAAGGGGAAGTGACTTAGCCAAGATGATACCCAAGAGCTAGGATTTTAATCCAGGCCTTCAGACTCCTCTGCTTTCAGTGTTCCTTCCTCAGCCTTCCCTTTCTACAGGTAAGTAAACACAATGTAATTTCACAGAGGAAATGAGGCCTTCTGCTGGAGGGATCAGCAAAGGCCCCATCCATGTGAGAGGGAGCTCCTGAACAGGGCTTAGAAGAAAGCTCTCCTGAGAGGTGGAGGCTGGTTATCACACCCTTTTACAGATGAGGACACTGAGGCTCAGAGAAATGAAGTGTCTCTATGAGGATTTGAACCTAGGGGTCTGGACACAAAGTCCAACATTCTTCCGCTGGGTTGTCTTCTTCTCCTGGTGGAATGTCAGGCAGAAAGAAGGGCTCTCATCCCTTTATATTAGCACAGAGACAGACAGATGCAGAGGAAAGGGGGAAGGGAGAGACAGAGACAAAGAGACAGAGACAGAGAGAAACAGAGACAGAGAGACAGAAACAGAGAACAGAAACAGAGACAGACAAGTACAGAGGGAGGAACAGAAAGTGGGAGGGAGACAGAGACAGGCAGATGCAGAGGAAAGGGGGAGAGAGAGACAGACAGAGAGAAAGAGAGGGACAGAGGGGGGGGACAGAGAAAGGGACAGAAACAGAGACAGAGACAGGTACACAGGGAGGAAGGGAAAGATGGTGACAAAAATAGATACAGTTGGAGGAAGGGAGAGGGGGAGACAGAGACAGAGAGATAGAGACAGACAGGTACAGAGGAAAGGAGTGAAAGAGAGAGAGAGAAAGAGAGAGAAAGAGAGAGACAGAGAGAGACAGAGACAGAGAGACAGAGAGAGAGAAACAGAGACAGATAGGTACAGAGGGAGGAAAGGAAGGAGAGGGAGAGGGAGAGTCTCCCGGCATGAGATACTGGGGTGTAGTGATGCCATTGGGTCCCGAAGACCACAATTCAGGCCCTAGTTACACCGGCAAGCTCCTGGGGAGGGCCCCAAAGTACCAGGAATTAAAATTATTGATTGGGCTAGAGGGAGAAGACCAGCAAAAGGGCCAAGGGGAAATAGCGTAGGAAATCTGCTTGTCTCCTGAGCCAAGGTCCTCACTATGACCACCCCCAAAGCTGAAGGAGCCAGTGCCCCACCTCCCACCCCCCAGGAGCCCAAGTGTCACTTGACATTATCAGGGAATTGTCAGCCTGACTTCTAAGAGAGTCCTGGACACTCTGACCTCTCCCAGGGATGCTCAAGGTGGAGTTAACACCAAAGACCTAGAGAGGCAGCAGGGGCCAGGTGACCCCCCTCCTGGGGACTGCTAACGTCTCCAGAGGAGGGTGAAGGCCCCAGCCAGGAAGAGGCATGGGAACACTCCCTGGCCCTCCCCCCACCCCAGATCACCACTGCAGCCTCCTCTCATAGGACCCAGGGAATCCTGGATCCAGGCAAATCCAATCTACAAAGACCTGCTTATGTTTGGCAGTCTTATCTAAAGTGCCTTCTTCTCCCCTGGACAGCTGAGTCCTGTTAGATTGGATGTCCCTGAGGCCATCTGGCGGGGCAGGGTGCAGAGACCAGGTCAGATCACCCTGTGTGTGTGACCCCTTCCTTCCCTGACATCTTCATACAGGAGACATTAGCCTGGAAGCTAATGCCCAGAGCATCGTGCAACATTCATTCGATTCCCTCCTACAAACATTTATTAACTGGAAGCTAATCAGACTGGGAGAGTGGACAGAGGGCCCACTCAGGGGTCAGGAAGACAGGAACTCAAGTCCTGCCCTTTCATACCCATTAACTGTGACCACTTGCAAATCACTTGCCTCTTGATAATAATACCTTTGTCCCTACCTCATAGAGTTTTTGTGAGGCTCAAATGACATATAGAAAGTAAAGAGGGCTGAAAATCTTAAATTATTCTCTAAATGGCAGTTAACAAAAATCACAACACTAGATGTACCATAGTGGAGAAAGAGCTGGTTTCAGAGCTGGGTTCAAGTCCCACCTCAGACGCCTATTAACCATGTGCCTTGCCTAACTTCTCAGTGCCCTCAGGAAACTAAGATTAGACCTTGTTGAGAAGGTATTGATCCGCAGTGGGAGAGGGAGTTTCTACACCAAGGTGTTCCCAAACCAAGGAAACCACAAATCTGGAAAACAGACAAAACAAAACAAACGACTGGCTGCCCGAGATCCCCGTGCCCCTCCCTAGGTAACTTCCTGCACCATAGGTCACAGAGGGATTGCTGATGGTGGGTGGTGGGGATGGGGGGGGCAGGGTGGAGTGTTCGCATTGGGAGCTTACTGTACTAATGAAGTAACAGGGGTATATCACCTCTCTCTGAAAATGTGGTAGGCATTATTCAATGATGAAAAGGAAAGAGAGAAAAGGAAGAGGAATAAGGGGAGGGGAGGAAAAGAAAGGAATGAGAAGAGGAGAGAAGAGAGGGGAGGAGTGGGGAGAGGAGGGGCTGTAATTTAGAAGGATTCCAAACCACTGATTTTTTGTTTCAGAAATTGACGTCAAACTCACTGATCTATAGATTTCAGAATCTATTCTCTGTTTCTCTCCAAAACTGTACCATCCAGGGCTTGGTTAAAGGAGGTAGGGGTGCTTGGTCTGGAGACCAGAAGGATGGGGAGAAGAACTTTAAAAAACACATCTGAAGGGTTGTTCTATGGAAGAGAGACGAGGTTCCTTTTCCTTGGCTAAAGAGGGCACATGTGGGAGCCAGGGGTGGGAGCTGGGGAGCCCACGTGGCTAGTGACCAGCTAGAAGCTTAGATTGGAAACCCAGCTCATCCCCTTACCCCTCTCCCCTGACCCAGGTCAGTCTTTTAGTCTTGCTAGACCTGGATTTCCTCCCCCATCAACTGAGAGGTTGGGTTTGGTGGCCCCTAAGGTCCCACCAGCTCTCAGACTCTGTCATTCTGTGTTCCCTTGATTTTGTAATGACGTCTTCTTGGGGTCGCAAAAATAAATATGACCCGGGCCCTGCTGTCATGGAGTTTCCACTCTAATAGAAGAGACAAAATTAAGAATATAACATGTGAGATCAGCAAGTCCTTTCACTTCTCTCTGCCTCGGTTTCCTCTCTAGTTTAACTCATTGGCCTCTACGGTCCCTTTCAGCTCACAGGACACTGATCTTCCATTTCCATGCCTTTGCCTTGGCTATCCCCCAGGCTTGGAATGCACCTCTTAGAATCCTTAATTTCCTTCAAGAACTCAATTCAAAAACCACTTTTACAAGACAGACTTTAAATAGCACTATAAATTTTGCAATGTGTTTCGCATATGTTATCTCACATGACCCTCACAACATTGCTGTGAGGTAATTATTGTTGTTGTTATTATTATTTTATAGATGAGTAAATTGAGGCAAACGGCATTTAAGCAACTTGCCCAGAGTCACACAGCTTGCTACTAAATGTCTGAGGGTTGATTCGAATTTAGGTCTTCTGCTCTATTCACTGCTCTTGCTAGATGCTCATGAAAGCACTTTACATACACTATATCATTTGATCTTTATGAAAACCTTGTGAGGAAAATGCCATTATTATCTAAATTTTACAGATGAGGAAACTGAGGCTGGGAGACATGATGCGACTTGCCCGAAAGTCTCCTGGGAAAACATAAGCAAGTAGTCTCTTCCTTAGGGTAGTGCCAGGAAGCCTTACGTGAACTCTTTCACCCTGGGGTCATCCTGCTTAACTACCTTTGACTGTAGCACTGGCCCTGGCAAAAGTGGAAAACTAGAGAGAAAGAAAACTACGAGGAAAAGTTGGGACGGAATCCAATTCTTTAGGACGGCAAATACTGTGCCCTGAAGGGTTCGTTGCCCTCTGAAGCTAGCAGAGGGGGCTGATCCCAAAATTGGGCTAGGAGAGAGTATCAGACACTGACCAGGCTGCCCTTTGGCTTGGCTGCTTGTTAGCCATGGGAGCGGCTCCTCCTTCGTTAGTGCCATGAGCCGGCTGAACCTCAGGAAAGAGGTGGAAAGTATAGAGATAAAGGATAATCTCCAGTATAAACATGTCTTCTAGTTCCATAGTCCACATTCCCTCATTTGGAAGGAGGGGATGAGATCAGGCTTGGAGGGGGAGGCTGGGGCAGGGGCAGAAAGGAATAGGATTGGGTAGTAACATGAAAAGGTAAAGGGAGACCCTAAAATCTCATCATTCGTATTCCCAACAGTTCTGGGAGGCTGCCACAGGGCATAGTGGGTTGGGTGCTAGGTTTGGAGTTGGGATGATTTGGGCCTCTGGTTATGTGACTCCCTTAACCTCAATGAGACTCAGTTTCCTTATCTATAAAATGAGGATAGCAGAACCAACCTCACACTGTTCAGGTGAGATAACGTATGTCGAGTAGTTAAGGTGCTGCAGAATCGTTAGCCATTATTATGGTTATTATTATTACTAATAATAACATCTGGAGGGGTGGGCCTTGGAGGGGTCCTCTTGGCTAATCCCTTGACTTCAAATCATCTCATACCTGGAAACTACCAGACAGTTGAGAATCTACCTTAGTTTTAATAGAAAGAAAAGTGGGTTTGAAACAAGCGTTTACTAAGCACCTACCATGTGCCACACATGTTCTATCTCATTTGATGCTTACAACAACACCGTGAAGCAGGTACTATTATTGTCCCCATTTTACAGTTGAGGCTACTGAGGCTTAAGTAACTTGCCCAGGGTTACATAGCTAGTAAGTCTGGGGATGGATTTGAACTCAGGTTTTCCTGATTCCAGGCCCAGTGTTCTATCCACTGTGCCACCTCGTTGGCTTTGGAGTCAGAAGAACTGGATTTGAATCCTGTCTCTTTCACTTAAGAACTGTGTGACCCTGGGCAAGTCACTTCCCAATTTCCTCATATATAAAATAAAGAGGTTGGATGGTCTCTAAATCTATGATGCCAGGATCCTTTCCATGTCGGATCAATGCCTAGATGAGGCCTTTTTGTTGTTGCTGGAAGAAGAGAAAATACAGGCTTGTGATTTCATTGACTTAGGGATTTCTCTGACTGTTCTTTTCACATTGTGTGTGTTTACAGCATTTGGAAACTAGACCTGTGATTCCATTAATAAAGAGATCTCACTACAGAGAAACTCAACTCTTTCACCTCAATAGAGATCAACAATTTATTTGTTACTCATAGGCTTAGAGAGTTGCCCAGGGTTGTCATTCATCCTTAGTTTTCAAAGAGAACCAGTTACATCATGGGTGATGTCTTGACTTACAGGTGAATTGGATTTAAGTGAGGCAGTTGCACAAAGTTGTCAGCCTCACTCTCTCTTCCGGAGTCATTAAAATCCAGTGGCAGGACAAGAGTCAAGATGACTGGCGATGGCCTGGGATGCAGTAGATGACCTTGGTATCTTTGATGCCTGACCAAGCTCTACGTGCTCCACAGAACCTGTGTCTGCCATCTTCATGGCCATTGGAATAAATTGTTCTCGTCTGCCCATTCCACCAGGGGAAATCTTCACAGGCTTGGGGTAGATACCCCCCTAACTTACTGATGGTTACCCTCAATCTTGTTTAACCATCTGCCAAGATGGTTTTACTGGGGTGTAGTGGCTGCCCATACTACAGCTTCTTGGAGCCATAGGTGAGAATTGAGTGCCAGGTGGACCCCAAAGGTGGCTGAGCAGCCCTCACATCACAGGTGCTAGTCCTCCCTGAACCCCCATATACCCCACGTTAAATGACTTGTCCATGGTGACATAGCTAGTATATTTCAGAGCCAATACTTGAACCCTGAGACTTCCTCTTTCTAAGGCCAGTTGTGCATTCCACCACGTTGCCCCTCTCTGGTCCATTGCATGATAACAGTAGCCAACATTTATATAGCGCTCACAGACTTCACATTGCTTAACCCACATAGTTATCTTGGTTGAGCCCTCTGTGGCAGGGTCTACAGGTATTGTCCTTTATCATGCCTATGTCCATTTTACTCAAGAGGAAACCGAGGCTAAGAGCAATGGAAGTGACTTGCTTAGGGTCAAATAGCTAATCCACACCTGATGTATTCATGTGACTCACAGATTTAAGCCTACAGAACTCAAGGGGTCATAGATTTAGAGTTCCTTTGGGGGAAATTGAGGCCCAGGGAGGATTAGGGTCATAAACCTAGAGCTAGGGTCATGCAACCTGACTCCAAGTCCAGTACTCTCTACCCACTAGGCCACCCTTCCTTGCAATGTAAAGGTCAGCTCAATGAGCTGACAGCACGAATTCCCTTGTAGACAAATGTGATGAATGCCAAGAGCAGAAGAGGTAGGTTCCCAGGCCCCATCCAGCATCAGTCTGCAGGCTTTCTGTTCAGTCGTTCCCTGCTTGGGGATCGTGACCGTGGCTCTGCAGGGCTGCCAGGACCAGGGAGAAACTGGCAGACTACCTCCCACGGCCGCCTGGCCCGCCAAGCGTGGGGCCATTAACCAGCCTGCCTTAGCGGCTATAAAATTAATTTCCTCCCTAATATATACAAGACTTTCTCCAGGAGAATTATGGCCCGGGCTGATCAAAGTCTGTAAGTGGTACTTATGCTATCAGTTTCAACCCCTTAATGCCCTCCTGTCAAAACAAAATCCCTCCAAAAGGCTTTGAGGAAAATCACATGAACATAATAGCTTTCAAAAAAAATAGCCCTAAGTACTTGGTAACATATACAGACTGGACTATTAGAGCAGCCGGTGTAATTGTACTTATATTTTAATGTAAACATGCTTATATTAGCGAGAGGGAAAGAAAGCTGGGCTCAGAGGCCTGAAGACATGATGGGGGAGGGAAGAGGGCATCAGTGGGAAGGTAGCCCTGGGATTGGGGAGGATGCTGCAGCTGAGCCCAAAGCCCAACTGGAGGGCTAGGGGCCAGGGAGGGAGTTCTGGGGGGAAGGGGGAGAAAGAGAAGAAGTTCAGGAAGACTCTAAAGAAAGCCTGCCCACTGACAATGTGAGCTATACATCTGGCTTTTGCTTGGAATAAAAGTAATACCCCATTTTCTGTAGTGTCCTTAGCGAAAAAGCTAAGTGCCTTCAACTTCATTAATAAATTCTATGGTCTCAACCATCCATGTGAAGGAGATGAGGTTGGTATCTCCATTTTACATGAGAGGAAACTGAGGCACAGAAAATTTATGGGGATAGAGGCCAGCAAAACAACTCTGATTTCTCTTCAAAAGTTTCTCTGAATAAAACTATTCCACTTTCTATATGGGTGAGGGATAGGGCCGTGCCACATAGCAGAAAGGCCACAGAAGCAGACACTCCCCACCAGCCAAGTTCTGGTCATGTGACCGCAAGAATGTAAATGGGTCTTTTTGAGATTAAATTTTTTTTTAATCTATAAAATGAGAAGATTAGACTAGATCAGGCAGTCCTTAATATGTGTGTGTGTGTGTGTGTGTGTGTGTGTGTGTGTGTGTGTGTGTGTAGGATCCTTTTGGAAGTGTGGTGAAGCTATGGACTCCTCAGAATCATATGTTAAAATGTATAAAATAAAATATATAGTGTTACAAGAGAAAGTAATTATGTTGAAATAGTTTATCTCTTCACCTATCTATCTATCCATTTGTCATCTATCTATCTATCTATCTATCTAATCTGCTTCTGTGTATTATATCTGTCTATCTACTATATCTGTCTGTTGTATCTATTATACCTATCTGTCTACCTGTCTATTATATCCATTTATCTTCCTATTAAATCTATCCTATCCTATCTATCTATCTATCTACAAGTTCATGGACCCCAATGGCCATGAAGATGGCAGACGCAGGTGCTGTGCCATTCTACGTTGGAACATCACTCTGCCCCGCCCCCCCCACCAGTTCAGATATTCTTTGTTCTAAGATATTTTACGCTTCTAACACTGTGCTTGCAAGTCCTGTCCAACCTTGCCATTCCATGTTCTCAGACCTCTCCCAGCTCTGACATTCTACGATTCTGTGATGCTGTTCCTTCCTTAGAGAATTATTCAAAGCACACAGCAAGTTTTCTAACAGTCAAGACCTTCCGACTGAATCTCCTTCTCTTGCCCCTGGTGCTAAATGAAGCAGTGTGGGTGCTAGCTGTTAATACACTTGAGAATGATCTGGGGAACATAATCCAGTTGTAACTGGGGAGAGCCCAGCCATCCTCAGTGCTGAACACCAGCAGGCAGGTGGATGAGATTTGGCCCATGGAGCCCTGGGAGCTTGACAGCAGGGTTTTAAAATGTCCTGTCTGTTGTTTTCCATTCTGCACAAGCTGGTGTTAAGCAGTGCAACCCTGTTTGGGGGTAGAGATCACCCCTCTGATGGGGTGAATACAGATACGAGGTGCAGGGTATCTAAGACCCCGTCAGGCAAAGTCCAGGATGGTAATAAAAGAGTCCTTGATGGTTCTGTCCTCCCACCCCAGCTATTGGCACACTCTCATGGGTGAGGCAGGTTTTTCTTTTGTTTGTTTTGTTTTGTTTTTTCTCATGCAGTATAGGGAATCAGGGTCCTCACTCAAGTGGAACTCGAGGGGAGACGTAGGATCAGATTTAACTTGAATACTTTAAGTATGCGTGGTTTTGATTTTATTTAGAATCTGTGGCTTCCTTTAAGACCCTTGTATGTGCCACCTCCTGAAAGAAGGAAACATGCATTTATTAAGTGCCTATTATGTGCCAGGCACTATGTGTAACACTTTACAAATTTTATCCCATTTGATCCTCGCAACAACTCTGCAGGTAGGTATTGTAATTATCTCTATATTGCAGTTGAGGAAACTGGGAAGAGACGTTAAGTGACCTACCTAGGGTTACCCAGTGCATAAGTGTCTGAGACTATATTTGAACTCAGGCCTTCCTGACTCTGGGTTCCGTGCTCTATCCAATGTGACACCTAGCTGCCTCTAAGGTGGCTTTTTCCAGTCCACTAACCTTCTAGAAGTATGGTTCTTGACCTGGAGTTCATGGATAGATTTCAGGGGGCCTGTGAACTTGGATGAGAAAAAATTACATCTTCATTTCAACATAATTGTTTTTCTTTGTCATCTTACCCATTTAAAAATTTTTTATTTTATGAATTTAAAAATGGTAGTCTGAGAAGGGGTCCACAGGCTTCCTCAGACTGCCAAGGGAGTCCTGATCACAAAAGTTAAGAAACCCTGCTCTAGAGCCTTCTCCTATAAAGATACTTTCCTTCTATTCTGTCTGTACCTATTTATGTGTTTTCTCCTCCATTAGAATGTAAGCTCTCTGCAGGCAAGGACAATTTTGTTTTTTCTTTATATCTCCAGCAATATTCTTGGTATTTCCTTTTCTAGTCAAAATTGGACTATTAGATCTTCTTTGTATAAATTGTTATATCTCTAACTTTGGTGCCTTTGGTCATCCATGCTTTGTATGAATTCCCTCCCACCTCCAACTCTTAAAATCTCCCCCCTCTTTTTTAAAATAAAGTACAGCTCACATACAGTCTCCTACATGAGTCCATTCTCAGAATTCTTTAGTGTACTTTAACTCTTGAAGCTACTTTGTCCATAGTTTGAACCTATTTATCTGTGTATAAATTGTAAGCCTCACTCCCTCCATGCCCAGTAGAATGTAAGCTCTCTAAGAGCAGGAGAAGTTTCATTTTTGTGTCTGGATTTCTAATGTCTAGCCCAATGCTTTTCCATGATACATGTTTAGCAAATGTTGAAACTGAAGTTGGAGTCTTTCTATGACCAGGCTTCCTAGGGATAGGTCTAGAAAGATCCTGAGAGAGCTTCCCATTCTTCTCAGAGATAGTCAATGTCAGCCATGTACAAAATCAATCAATCAACATTTATTAAGCACCTACTATGTGCCAGATACTGCATTAAGCAGTGGGGATACAAGAAGAGGCAAAAGATAGCCCCTGACCTCAAAGAACTTACAGTCTAATAAGAGAGACAACATGAAAAAAAATATACAAAGAAAGTTAAATATGGGATAAATAGGAATAATTAGGAGAGGGATACTACTGGAATTAAGAAGGGTTGGGGAAGGCTTCCTGTAGAAAATGGAATTTTAGCTGCAACTTAAAGGAAGCCAGAGAGGTCAGTGGTCAGATAGGAAAAGGTAGAATGTTCCAGGCATGGGAAACTGCCAGAAGATGACTGGAGCCAAGAGATAGATGGAAGGTCTTGTTTGTGGGAAGGTCAGGAGGCTGGCCTCACTGGTTCAAAGAATACGTGTTGGGGAGTTAGGTATAAGAAGACTGGAGAGGTAGGAGGAGGCTGGTTATGGAGGGCTTTGAATGTCATGCTGACAATCTCATATAGAAATCATAGATCATGGACCTAGAGCTAGAAGGAGTCCTCATCAGCCATCTAATCTGACCCCCTTGTTTTACAGATGAGAAAACCCAGTTTCTCTAAATAAAAATCCATCATACTTTTCACTGAACTTACCTAACATGAAGTACCATTTCTGAGCCCAAGGTGACTGAAGTAACAGCCCCCACACCCTGCACCTAAAGGATCTGTCTACGGGGCCCATGGTTACAGCCTCTTGTGGGTTGAGTCTTGGAAGGGCCTGACGTTGAATGAAAGCCAAGCTAGGCTCTTTTTTCTCACTCTCACTAAATCCCCCACCCTAGTGCTCCAGGGAAAAATTACTTAAAATTTAAGTTGTTGGCTCATGTCTAGATCTTCCCAAAGTGGGAAATTAAGTGGTCAATATACAATATAAATTGTATATGGAACAGATATTTATTTCCTCAGCCCAAAGTAAATTTTAAAAAAAGACTCAACTGTATATTCACACAATGACTTTAATTTAGGATTCAGCAACATAACTATTGTTTAAATGTCTTGGGAGGCTGATATGTAAACCTCATCTGAACATAAAGCAGTTTGCAGAGTTTTATCTTTCACCTCAACTCTGCACTGTCCAAACAATTCTCAGAACACATCTGCCAGTAGAGTGGACCAATTGTCTTGTCCCTATCTGTACTTAATTTCTCTGATGCACTATCTTCACTTGCCATTTTCATTCATAAGACCTAGAATCTGAAGAACCATCCACCTCATCCAATGTCTCCAAGCCTGAGCACATCTGCCTCGAGGCTGATGTTAGGTGATCTATTCAGGAAAGAAAGAACAAAGCTAAAAAAGTAGCTGGGGGATCCCTTGGTTGAATCCATTGTCAACATGAGAAAGGTGGTGGGATGGAGGGTGGAAGAAGGGTACAGCCCCTTATGAGGTGCCTAGAGACAGATTGCTTTATTATTTAGAACATAGGAAAGAGTTGAAATAAGAGACTAAGCTAGAAGTTAACTCTTATCTTAACTTTTTTTTAACTCTTTTTTTTAAAGGTCCATTTGAGTCAATGGTTCTTCCAGTTCTATAGGCAATGAAGGGATCACTTTCTCAATTCAAAGCACATGTGTACTTCATGACTGGACACCATACGTCCAAAAATAGCCATCTCCAAAATGCCCAGCTCATGTGGTCATGTGGAAGGAGGAAGGGCCTTTCTGAGCATGCTCCAGGGGAGCATAGGTTCTTGTCACATTTATAATATTCCATATAGAGACCTGGGGAACTCAGGGAACCGAGAGACCTAAACTTGGTGCCAGCACTTTGAAAACCTTAAGGTGTTACATAAATACTAACTGTTATTAGAATTACTGTAAACCTATAATCCATGAGTACATTGTAGGCATGAGGAAATGGCCAGTTCAAAGGCAGATAGATGGAAATGGTGCATCATGGGTGAGGAAGGGGATGGTGGGTTTTTGAGGGTCTCTAGGCATAGAGACTCCATCTAGAGATGAAAGGCATCTAAGAGACCTTCCTTTTAGAGATGATGAAGCCAAAGCCCAGGGAAATAGAAGTGTTTTATACACGGTCACACAGGTTGCAAGTGAAAGACAGTGTGGACCTGCTAGGGTCTCCTCATTCCAAGAAAAGAGAATTGGTGAAGTCACTAGTCAATGTTCCCCATAATATGCAAAATGTTGCCCTCTTGAGCCAAGAATGAATTGTCTGCCCAGGGGCAGGAGTGGGCATTGCCATGTATTTCCCTCCACTCGGCTCCCTGCTCCCACATTGGGAAGAATTCCTTGCCGTGTGATAACTGCGGTTCATCTTCATATTTTCTCTATCCTGTTGACAGTTTAAAACCAATAGATTTATGAATTCTTAAGTAAAAGAGATATTTCAGGCATCGCTATTATTCTTATCTAGGAGAGTTAGAAGACTCCCCTTTGGGGAGAAAATGTAACCCCTCATAAAGGAGAAGAAATTAGCCAGAGCCCCTGAGGGATGAGAGAAGGGGAAACTTGCATAGATCACGGAGATGAAGGGTAAGTGTGTGTAAAACTCAGAGTGATGGGAGTGGCAGGGATTTTGAGGAGACATTAGGTCTAGGGCATTGTTTTCTGACTGATGCATGTCTGAGCCCAGTCAATTTTCAAGCATGACTGGGTGGTGATGGGAATAATAATGACGATAATAATAGTTGGTATTTATATCGTGGGTTGAGGTTTGCAAAATGCTTTGCATGTTGTCTCATTGGACTCCTACAGTAAACAATCCTACGAGGGTGGATGCTATTTTCACCCCCATTTTACTGATGACAAAACTGAGGCTGAAAGTGATTTATGCTGGGTCACCTAGCTTGTAGGTATCTGAGGTATGATTTAAACCCTGCCTCCCCTGCAGCTCCTTCCTGTGATCGGTCAGTTCCTCTTAGATCCTCCATTTTAAGGAAGGTCCTAGGCAAGGCATGGTTACTCCCTCATTCCTCTCCACTACTCACTCTCTGGATTTCTTTCTCTACCATGCCCTCATACGGATGCCTTCTCTCTCAGTCCTAGGTGGGACAATGACTAGAGTTCTGGGCCTAGAGTTAGGAAGGTAAATCCAGATGCACTTATTAACTGTGTGACCCTGGGCAAGTCACTTTACCTCTGCCTGCCTCAGTTTCCTCATCTATAAAATGGGGATAATAATAGCAGCTACTTCCTAGGGTTATTGTGAGATCAAATGAAGAAATATTTGTAAGACACTTTGAAAGCCTTAAGGTTTCTATAAATGCTAGAAATGCTAGCTGTTATTAGAATTACTATAAATCTGTAATCCATGAGTACGTTGTAGGCATGAGGAGACGGCCGGTTCAAAGACACATAGATAGAGATGGTACATCATGGGTGAGGAAAGGGATGGTGGGTCTTTGAGGGTTTCTGGGCATAGAGACTCCATTGCTTTCTTTGGTAGGCCATTCTGACATTTATCAGTTTAACCATTCATAGGTTCTTCCTCTTGCCCAAATGGAATCCCTCCTGTTCTAGGCTACTGCTCTGTTCAGGCTTCTGTGGGCACCAGATCAGCTTATTGAACCAGTGGCAAGGTAGAGGGGGAAGAACTTTGGACTGGGGATTCAGAAGATGTCATTTCATATAATAACTGTTATTATTATTATTATCATGAAGATGATGATGATGATGATGATGATGATGATGTAACCCATCCTTTAGCTCATTGCTATGGGACTCACTCCTTATTGGTGGACATGAAGACCCTGCCCTGTTTGAGGGGTAGGGATAGCATTAATGAGAGGCAGTCTCAAGCTTTCACCAGTCCCTTTCGAGTCCCCCTTGGGGACTTATCAAGCTTTGTCTTCTTTGTGAGGCTGAGTCGTTTGAGGCTCTACTGGCTTCCATCTTCAAGAGGGAAGATGGAAGAGGTCAACCCCACTTCAAGTTGTTGAAGGAAAACTCTGGGAAGAGATGAGAGGAGTGAGCAGTCCTCATCATGTCCCAGCTTCCTACTCTAGAGACTTTGAGGAGTGATCCCCTTGGGTGAGGTGAAGGACTCTCTCTCTTGGTTAGGCTGAGTTATCTTGCTCCCAATGGGAGATCTCCTTCACTCTGTCTTGTCTGGTATGTATCTTCTTATGTATACCTTCTCTGATTTCTGTTTTGCTTCTGATTTGAATAAATGGGTTTCTTTGCTCTTTGCTGTGTGTGTTTAATGTAGGACTGGTTTTAAGTGGGAAAGGGGTCAAGCCTTTGATATAGAGCTTGGGATCCTCCTTCCCTACAATTGACAAAGTGATCCAAAGTTAGTTCAAACCCAGTCCTATCCCCTAGACGAGGGGAGGCGAACCTACGACCTTGAGGCCATATGTGGCCTTCTAGGCCCTTGAGTGCAGCCCTTTGACTGAGTTTTATAGAACAAATCCCCTTAATAAAAGTATTTGTTCTGTGAAGTTTGGATAGAGTCAAAGGTCTGCACTCGAGGACCTAGAGGGCCACATGTGGACTCGGGGCTGCAGGTTCCCCACCCCTGATCTAGTATATGATCATAGTTCTAGAGCTGGAAGGGACCTTAGAGATCGAGTCCAACTCCCTTTATTTTGCAGAGAAAGAAACCGAAGCTCAAATGAACCAAGGAACTTACTTAAAGTCACACAGGTAGTAAGCCATAGTGCCTGGATTTGAACTCGTGCAACTTCACACCCTGATTTCCAAGTTTAGAGATCCATCCACCCCATTAGCCCTTAAGCAAATGTGGAGATTTATTCAAAGCCTCCTGAACCCCAGTGCTGTTCTGGGCCTCCTTAGCTCAATTAGAGCCTTAAAAGTTACAGGATGAGTGAGGTAATCTCTTATATTTCACATCAACAGAAGGAAGAATATATGAGTGATCAGAGCTGCCCAGTAACAGAATGAGCAGTCTCAATAAATAGTGAATTCCTCGTCATGGGAGCTGTTCAAGAAGAAAATGATTAGGGACACTAATGAAAGATTGATATATATATATATATATATATATTATATATATATTATATGTATGTATATGTAGGTGTATATACATATATATGCATACATACATACATACATACATACATACATACATATACATATATATGTATATCAAGCAGGGGGTTGAGGTAAATGGCCTGTGAGATTTTAAGACCCCCACCTCATACCTTGTTGGGATCTCAGATCTTGCTCCGGAATAAATTGGCTCATCCAAGAAGGAGTGAGTAAGAAATGGAATTCCTCTTGGGATTCCTTGGATTACCATATCGCCAACAGAAAAAAGGGTTTTGAAAATGAGGGTTTGAGCTAAGTAAATGGACTTTCGTGTGGTGCTTTAGGGTTCGCCCAGGGCTTTACATGTAATCTCATTTGATTTGCATGACCAGGTAAGTGCTATAGTTACTATTTATTCCCATTTTATGGATAAAGAAATTGAGGCTGAAAAAAATGAAGTGATTTGTCTAGCATCTCATAGCTAGTAAGTAGCTAAGGCATGATTTGAACCCATGTCCTGACTCAAAAGTTGAACAGCTTCCTCCACTAACACTTGCTGCCATTGCAAGGCTTGTGGCTTAGAGAGCCATCTCAAGGACCTCAAACTGTGAGCCTGTCTTGGAGGCTTAGGAAAGCTGGCATAGAAAGAAAAGCGGGTTTGGAATCAGTAGTCCTGGATTCAGATCTTATTTCTTGTCACTTATTAGCTGTGTAAACTTGAGTAAGTCATTAACTTTTCTCTGGGACTCAGTTCCCTCATAAATAAAATAAAGAGGTTGAACTAGGTAACCTCTGACTCCTTCCTTCCTTCCTTCTTTTCTTTCTTTCTCTTTCATACTTTCTTTCTTTCTTCCTTCCTTCCTTTCTTCCTTCCTTCCTTCCTTCCTTCCTTCCTTCCTTCCTTCCTTCCTTCCTTCCTTCCTTTCTTCCTTCCCTCCTCCCTCCCTCCCTCCCTCCCTTCCTTCCTTCCATCTTTCCTTTCATCTTCCCTGTCT
>NW_020941065.1:2251025-2511719 GCF_900497805.2 Vombatus ursinus | reverse complement strand
ATCTTCCCTGTCTCCCTCTTTTTCTTCCTTCCTTCCTTCCTTCCTTCCTTCCTCCCTCCCTTCCTTCCTTCCATCTTTCCTTTCATCTTCCCTGTCCCCCTCTTTTTCTTCCTTCCTTCCTTCCTTCCTTCCTTCCTTCCTTCCTTCCTTCCTTCTCATAAAAATCTACGATTTTATAAACTAGCCATGTGATCCTGGGCGAGTGAGAGCCAACATGGCCTAGTAGGCAGATCCCTAGGCTTGAAGTCAGGAACACCTGAGTTCAAATCTTGCCTTAGGTCCCTATGAGCTGAATGATTCTATTCAAGTCACTTGACTTCTCTGTTCCTTAGTTTCCTCACCTGTAAAATGAGGGTTGGGGTGGTCTTGCTTTTCTTCAAAGGTCCCTTTCCCCATTAAATCTATGATCCAATAATTTTTGTAACTAGCTGCCCTCATTGGTCCCATGAACTGGATGATATCCATAATCCCTTGTTGCTCTAAATTCATTATCTCATGGTTTGACATTGGGAACTTAACCTTTTCTGGGCCTCAGTTTCCTCCTTGTAAAATCGAAGGAAGTTAGACCAGGTGACTAGCTCTACATGTATGAAGCAATGACAGGAACTTAGTCTTCTACCCCTGTCCCCTAAAACCCCATACATGGCTGGGCTTGTCATAGGCGTTCCGTCCATGCCTGATAGATGGTTAGATCATGGGGGAATCCTCATGGGCGAGCCTGGCTCCAGGAAGAATGCCTGACTGAAGCCCTTCCCAGATTTCCAACCACATCCCTAGCCCAGCCCCTTGTGAGCAGGCGGCTGCTGAATGAGGAGACCAGCCCTGCCAGGACTCAACCTCCAAAGTGATTTCCACATAGCCGGGAAGGACATAACTCACATCCCCTCTGACATCCGTCAGCTTAGGGTCGGTAATCAATACCTACTGTGAACGTGTGAGAAGAGACGTTGCCCGCAGATGCCTAAATGTAGCGTGTATCTACTGCAATGTGGTCCCTATTACCTTCACTCTACCGACATGGAAATTCTGTCAGCATTTCCACGGAGCTTCCAACCCCAGAGGCCAGCCCCGCCCGACTGTCTTCATGTCCTGCCTTTGTTTCTTCGTGGGAGAACCCTGTTTCCTGCCTTATGAGACGCCTAGTGACGTGGGCACAAGATTATGACCCAAAGACTCATCCATCTCGGGGCTGGATGGGGCCTCATCCTGAGGAGCTCTCTCCTATCTTCAGCCCACTTTATGGAAGAGGCAAGTGAGATCCTATGTATCAATCAATCAATCAATCAACCAGCCAGCAATCAAATGAGATCATAAATGGAAAGCCCTTTGCTTTCCACTAAAGCCTGCTCAAAGTTCTCTATAAATGCTAGCTATTTTTCTAATGCTATCATATTACATTGTATTACATATCAATTATATTACGTCATATTATGTTATATTATTTATATTATGTATTATTGTGTTGTTACGTTGTTATATTATAGTACATTATATTAATTGTTAAATCAATTATGTTGAATCATATATTATGTTATGCTATGTTATGTTTCATTTATGTTATGTTGCATTGTGTTGTGTTCTTATATTGTATTATATTATATTTATATTATAATATTGTAACTTATTAAGCACCTACTACACTCCCAGCATTGTGCTAGGCTCTGGAGAGACAAATATTAAAAAATGAAATGGCCCCTGCCCTCAAGGAGCTAACATTCTTTTGGAGGAGACAAAATATACATATATATGCATGCATATATACACATATCTATGTATATATCTGTGCCAATTACACACAAAGTAATGCAATCTTGGCAGAGAGGGTATATGTGGCACCAGCAGACAGGAGAAGGGGTGGGGGGATGGTGGGAAAAAGTGTTCTGTAGAAGGCAGCATTTGGGTGAATTTCCAAGTTAAATAAAGATTTGAAGAGGCAGAGGTGAGCATGGAGAGCATTCCGGCCATGGGGAGTAACCTGGGCAAAGTCACAAAGACCAGTGAGGGATGAGGAAGAGCCAGAAGGCCCCTTGGGTTGCTCTGGCCTGAAGAAGGTAGGAAGAGGAAAGCAGATGGGACCCAATGGAAAAACTGGGCTTGATCAGTGGTCAACCAACAAACCTTCTTGTCCTCCCATCCAGGGTGTGAAGGAAGACAAAGAATAGATCAAATTCAGCCTGCTTATGTAGCAATTGGATTTCTTAGCAAATGTTTGTTAAAAGAATAAAGGGATTAGTCATTTCATCAATTTAAAAAAAAAAGAAAAGCTTAAAATATTTCCATAAGGGGAGCTGAAAATGGACATGGTTATGTCCTATGGGCAATGATAGTTGTAGACTCAGAGCAGAGATTTTAAAGTGAGCTTTACCTAGGGCAGGGCAACAGGGCTTCTATCCCAGGGTCTCAATACGTAGAAGGTGCTTCCTCCTTCCAGTTGTCCTCTGTCAAGGAGGAAGGAGAGGGAGATTGTGGTTAGCCACAGCTAAGAGAGTGAGAAAACATAAAGTCTTGGGAAAGATGCTGTTTCTCCAGAATGTGGTGCTAGAAAGAAGAGCACCCCAGCCCCCAAGCATCTTGGAGAGGAGGAGGGTCCATAGGACCACTCTCAACCTTCATGGAGGGGACTAGTTCAGTGGTGGGCTTCTCTGGAGACAGAGAGCACTTCAGGGTGCTTGAACAGATTTCTTTGAGTAGGAAGAGAGAATGCTTCACAGGTCTGGACCTTTTAGGGGCAAAGACTGAGATGCTCTGGGGCAGGAGATGTATTCCTCTGCACCGAATTGGGTCAGAGGAGTGAGGCTGGGCAGCCACGAGGCAGCAATTAGATCACTGGATGGAAGAAGCAGTCCCTTTGACTGTGATTGGTCTCTGCTTACTAACTGAATTTATTCCTTGGAGGGGCCTTAGAACAGGGGATGTTACAACTGGGAGGGGCCTTAGAACAGGGAATGTCAGAGCTGGGGGGGGGCCTTAGAACAGGGAATGTCAAAACTGGGACAGACCTTAGAACAGGGAATGTCAGAGCTGGGAGGGGCCTTTGAGACCACCTAACTCATTCATTTTATAGAGATTAGGAAACCAGCCCACTGGAGGGAATATACTCACCCATGGTCACACAACAAGGCTAGAACCAAGGGGTTCCTTCTGCTAGTACAAGGCTCTTTCCACCATACTATATTATATAATACCTTGAAGAAGAAATAATCAACAAACAAACAAAAGACCAAAAGGCCAAAACCAAAAATCCAATAACTTTAAACTGGGGTGGGATGTGGGAGAGGGTCCAGCACATGGTGCCTGGGGCAAAGACCATGGACAAAGGAGACAGAAGGGTCATGTTGCTGAGGTGCAAAGCAAAGAGGACTTACTGACTTCTGAAATACAGGACCTTCATTCAAATTCTTCCTCTGTCATCATTAGCTATGTGACCCTGGGTAGGTAACCTCTCTAGGTCTCAGTTTCCCTATCTGTAAAAGGAGGGGGTTGTACTAAAGTGTCTAAGGTTCTTTCTAGTTCTAAACCTATGGTCCTATGATTCCTCAGTGACATAATTGTTTACTTTGATGGAACCCTTGTTGAAATTCTCATTTAAGCAATCCCTATAGGCCTTGAGGCCTGCAATGGATGGGGTTGGGGGGAGTTGTGAAGTGGGGTGCTGGGGAGATGGGTGAAGAATATGCCCCTAAGATTTCACAATGAAACAAAAAAAAAACCTAGAAACATTCGTGCTTTTAAAGAAACCCAATTCAAAATCTAATCAGCTGTCATGCCTCATTTACAGGTGGGAGACCGAAGCAGAGAAGGGAGGCCATTTCTAAGCCACAGACCTTGACCAGAGCTTCCTAATATCATCTTTCCCCCACCCCTCTCATTCTGAAAGACTTGCACCATAAATCCCTTTCAGTAGACATCACATCGGAAATGCTCATCTATCCTTCCCTGTTCCCAGAAGGAATCCTCCTCCCTGTGGGGTTCTAAGGTCCCTTCTAGGTCTCGTATGATTCTCTGATGTCATAACTTAGCCTGAAGCTTAACTGTATTATTGGTTACCTTATTTGTAAGGCCATATATCTTGGCTCCCCCATCTCCACTGGCAGCCCCATGAGGTCAGAGACCATACCTTTGATGTCCTGCTATCCCACTGAGAGCCAGCACTGAATAGTGCCCTCTTATCCAAAACAGAAAACCCATATTCAGACTTTTAAGAAACCCAATTCAAAACCTCATCAGATACAGGAAAATCCCCTCTTTATAGATCGGGAATAGGCAGAGAGGGAGACCCTTTCCAAATCCCACTTCTTCAACATTCTGGGCTTTTGTCTCCCCGCCCACTTCAACTTCCTTTAAGGCTCACTTCAGGGTGCCACCTCCTCCATGAAGCCTGCCCTGATTCCCCAAGGTGAAAGGGATCTCCCCCTTTCTTACAGGGTTGTCATGAGGATATATAGATTTTAAATCTGGTCCTCTGACTCCAGAGCCTTCTAAGTCACCTAGTCCAGGAACTCTTTACCTTTTTTGTGTCAAGAATGATAATAATAATAATAGCTAACATTAATATAGTACCTACTATGTGCCAGGCACTGTGCTGAGCGCTTTACATTTGATCTCATGTGATCCTCACATCAACTCTGGCAGGTAGGTGCTATTATTATCTCCATTTTACAGTGGGGGAAACCGAGGCAAACAGGGATTTAAGTGACTTGTCCAGGGTCACACAGGTAACAAGTGTTGGAGGCCAGATTTGAACTTAGATCTTCTTCACTCTAGGCCCAGTGCTTTATCCACTGTGCCACATCAAGGACCCCATTGGCAATCTGGGAAAACATATGGGCCCTTTCTCAGAAGAATATTATTTGCCTACATTCATAATTGAGGAAAATACTAAATTTCAATTAGGTTAATGAAAATAAGGATGTATTTTTTTTCCATCCGAGTTCATTGCAGCCTGTTAAATCTGTCCCAGTATCCCTTGAAGATCTGTGGACTTCAAGGTAAGAAACTTTGATCTAGTCTAATCCTCTCATTTTACAGGGTCCGGTGAGGGGAGAACCAAGGCCTTGAGGAATGAAGTGACTTGATTAAGGTCACACATGTAGTCATTGTTAGAGATAGGATTTGAACTCACATCCCTTGACTTGAAAACCTGACTTCAAATCCGATGCTCTTTCCCCAACATTCCAATACCTCTCTTGTTCCGTAAGTGATTCCTGATGGAGCTCATTCTTTATAATAAACACTTAGCACAGAGCAATGAGCACACAGGGGCTTAATAAAGGCTTTTTGAAGATGACAAAAAGCAGAGCTCACCAGGACAGCCTCATTAAGATCCAGGGGGCCTGTTAAAAGCGCTTAGTCTTTGTTTTTTGCCTTTTTTCTTTTTCCTTCAAGGAGATGAGGACAAAAGGCCAGACATTGCCCTATGGATAACACTGCAATGGAATGGAAACTCATTTATTTAGTGATTACTCTGTGCCAGACATTATGCTATGAGATCGATGGAACGAGAACAGGATGGGTCTTGACTTCAAGAAACTTATATTCTAAGACAACACATAGAGGGAGTGGGAGCCAAGGAGGTGATTTGTGGTCATCGTTGATGTGATGACTGCTTCAGAGCCAGAGGAGGAAAAGGGAGGAGCTTGCTCCCTAGGATCCTAACCTCTCTGCTGACCCCCAGTCTTGGCCTATTAGACATCTCAAACTGGATGTCCCATAGACGTCTTAAACTCACTACATTCAGAACTGAACTCCTTATCCTTCCCCATCCCACAAACATTCTCCCTTTCCTAACTTCTCTGTTACTACCAAAAGTAACCCCATCTTCCTAGTCCCCCAGCCTCAGAATCTAGGTATCATCCTCATCTCATTACCTCTCACTGCTCATATATCCAATCTGTCATCAAGACCTACCGATTTTCCCTTTGTGACATCTCTGGGATACGGCCCCTTCTCTCCTTTGATGCTGCCCCCACTGTGGTACATCCCATCACCACCTCTCACCTGGACTACTACTGTAGCCGGCTGGTTGGTCCTCTGGCCACAAGTCTTTCCCCACTTCAGTCCGTTTCCTTCACTCAAAGTGCTTTTCTTAAAGCCTGTCACCCCCTACTCCATAAACTCCAATGCTTCTCATTACCTTCAGGATCAAATTGAAAATCCTCTATTTGGCATTCAAAACCTGCTCCCTGCCTTTCCAGCCTTGTTCCACCTTACACTGCATCCCTCCTTCCCTGCTCCCAATATTCTTTGATCCAGAGACACTGGTCTCTCCTCCTGGCTGTTCCTTGAGCAAGACATTCCATCTCCAGACTCCTGGCATTTTCACTGGCTGTGCCCCATGCCTGGAATTCTTTCTTTCCTCATCTCCCACTTCTGGACTTCCCTGGTTTCTGTCAAGTCCCTGCTGAAATCTTACCTTCTACAGGAAGCCTTTCCCAATCTCCCCTAATTCTACTGCCTTCCCTCCATTGATTATCTCCAATGTATCCTGGATGTAGCTTGTTTAGAAGTTATTGTTTCCTCCATTAGGTTGTGAGTTTCTTGAGAGCAAGGATTATCTCTTGCCTTTTTTTTTTTAATCCCCAGCACTTAGTACTGTGCCTGGCACCTAGTAAGCCCTAATAATTTTTTTAAAGGCAATCCTGATTAAGTGACTTGCCCAGGGCCACACAGCTAGTGAGTGTCTGAAGCTGGATTTGACCTCAGGGTCCTCCTGACTCTAGGGCCAGTGCTCTATCCACTGTGCCACCTAGATGCAGACATTATACTCTTTAAAAAAAAAAAAACTAAAATTCTACAGGGAACATGCCAGCCTGAAAACTAATATATTTTTCTTTTCCTTTGTTTTGGGGAAATTGAAGGAAGGATATCTGGATCCAGGACGAAATTCTCACTTCCCTGGAAGGCAGTTGTTTGATCTGAAGAGAAGTGGACTGGAGATCTGTGTTCAAGTTCTTGTACATGCCACAAACTAGCTATGGGCCTTGGGCATGACTCTTCTTCTCTCAAGATCTGTTTCCTGATAGCATAGTGTCTAGGGAGTTAAACTCAGTCAGGAAGCCCTGGGTTCAAATCCTGCCTCAGACATATATCAGCAGTGTGACCTTGGGTGAGCTATAAAACCTCTCAGTGCTTCAAGTCCCTTTCTAAGGACTATAAATTTCAGATCAGATTTTGTTTTTTGTTATTTTTCAGCCATTTTAGTCATGTCTGACTCTCCATGACCCCATTTGGGATTTTCTTTGTAGATATAGTGGAGTGGTTTGCCATTTCCTTCTCTAACTCATTTTACAGATGAGGAAACTAAGGCAAACAGGATAAAGTGACTTCCTCAGGGTCACACAGCTGGTAAGTGTCTGAGGCCAGATTTGAACTCATGAAGATGAGTCTTCCTCACTCAAAGCTGGGTACTCTATTCTCTACACCACCCAAGAGTTCCTTATCTCTGTTAAAGTTTGCAAATACATTCATAAATGTCATCTCATCTTTACCTCAAAGAGACTATTACTCCTATGGAACATTGTATGACTGAATACAATATCGTCCATTTTATAAACAAGGAAACTGAGGCTCAGGGAGGAAAAGCTACTTGTCTGTCTATGGTAGCATAGCTGCTAAGTGTCAGAGATGGGATTTGAACTCAGGTCTTTCAGAACCCCAACTCCAGTTCTCTATTCACTCTACCATGTTGCCGGCATCTATAAAATGGGAGGCAGGAGGGTGGGGGGGAGGGGGTTAGATTCACCACGGGCTGGCAAACTTCTTAGGAGCTGCTTTTTGTAATCCTATTATAATATAACTTTTAAAAGAGTCATATTTCATACACGTATATGTGCAAGCTATCAATCAACATCAGAGAGATTTTATACTGACTCATAAGTGCTAGTTTTTAAAAGTTGATTTATCTCCTGCCATGATCCCCTTCTGACTCTTCAACGGGGCTGGATATATAAATCTGGTAGTCATTTTCTTAGAGATGATAATTAAACTCATGGAAGCTGATGAGTTCATAAATGTGAGAGTATATATTGAGAAAAAAAAAAGCCCAGGATGGGGGCTTGGCTCAGAGTTAGTGAGATGTATGTATGAACCAGCAAAGGTTCTGGCACCTAGTAAGCCCTAATAATTTTTTTAAAGGCAATCCTGATTAAGGATTGAGACCAAGCGGTCATATAGAAAGGAGGAAAAGCAAGAGAGAAGTTACAAAAAATCATGAAGGGGAGATTGTCCAGGAGGTGGGGGTGGTCGATGATATCAAGAGCTGCAGAGAAAAAGGATGAGGACTGAGAAGAGGTCAGACTTGGTATTTAAGTGGTCACTGGTAACTGGTGAGATCAATTTCAGTTGAGTGGTGATTTTGCCAAGGGATGACACATGACTGAGGCAGAGGAAGGGGACCTTAGACCATAGAATGCCAGAGCTGAGGGGAATCTTAGAAGATAGAAAGTCACTTCTGGGAGAACCTCAGAACACAGTAGATCAGAAATGGGAGGGACCTTAGAACTAGGAATGTTAGCTCTGGAGGGGCCCCAAAGAGCAGAAGACTCACTCTGGCGAACTCCTGCCCCACTGTGGGCATTTGGGTTGTAGGAAGTTGGGGATAGTGCTCACTTTCCAGGGCCTCTTTGTGGGATTCTCTTCTCTCTCTGTCTTGGGTCTACTCTGCCCCGCCCCACCCCCCACCCCTTAGCTGAGCCTCTACACACTGAGGGAGGATTTTAGGATCCTCCTGTTATCAGCCAGCTGGTGACCTCTCACCCTATATCAGTGAGCCAAGGCTGGATCCTGTCTCTGAGGCTAATCACTTGTGCTGGAGATCGCAGGCCTTGTCACTGTAATTTGGAAATCCTCTTCTTCTCTTCCTGACCTCTCCTTGTACCTCTGACTCTCTTCCTTCCAAGTCAGTGACTTTCCCTGTGTCCTTTCTCTCTCTCTCTCTCTCTCTCTGTCTGTCTGTCTGTCTGTCTGTGTCTCTCCTCTTTCTCCATGTTTCCGACGTTCTTTGTTTTTATTGTTGGTTGGTTGTTTTTTTCTTCCCTTGTACTTAGTGCTTGGCAAGAATGGAAATTCTTAAACTTTTTTTGTGTCCTGGGTGCCTCTGGAAGTCTGGTGAGGCTTATGGATTGCCTCTCGGGATAATGTTTTTAAATGCAAAAATTAAAATACTTAGGATAACAGACGAAACCAATTATAATTGAAATACATTTACTAAAAAACATCTTTAAAAATTTTACAGAATCCATGTTAAGAACCTCAGTCTTCTTAGCACCCTAGGAAATGTTTACAAGACCAGAGTTCTTAACTTGGGTATTTTTTTTAACTTTATATATATATAAACACACACACACACATATACTTTTTTTTGATAAGTGTATTTCAATATCATTGTCCAGCATCACTCAGTCAGTCTGAGTCAAAGGAGGAATTTGTTCCCAGGTCTCTTGGACCACTTTTGCTGGGATCCAAAGATCACAGATTTAGAAGGGCCCCAAAGAGGTGACTGATCTAACACTTCATTTTATAAATGAAAAGACTGAATCAGAGAAGGTTAAGTGACTTATCCAGAGTCACTCAGGCAGTACATACCAGACGTGAGACTTGAACCCAGGTCTTCGTGAGTGCTGAGGCCAGCCATTTGCTATGCCATGTAGGGCAGGCTCTTAATAAAGTCTTATTGGATTGGATCAGGTAACAATAATAAAAAAATAATAATAGGCAATATTTATTCTTAGAGGAAAAACAGAAGAAAAAAGATCAACAAGAGACATGGAAACAAAATGACCTTTTTTGGTTAATCTCTTTGTAAGGTTTACATACACATTGAAAAAATATATTGTATATATTGAATATAAAATATATTGTATATATTGAAAAAATATATTGTAAATATATAGTAAATAAACTTTTTCTGATATTACTTTGATCTTTAAAAGAGATGGCTTTAAGATTTTGTTTATCTGAATGTTTGGTTTGGGGGATGGTAATTAAGGATGGAGTAAGAAATTACAAAAAGGACCTCAAAAGAACCAAATCCCAGCTCAACCCTTTGCTTGCCGTGGGGTCTCAGACAAACTGCTGCTCTTGTGATGGTTTCATTTTCCTTATTTCAAAACTGAGGGGAAAGGGCTACAAAGGTTCTGAACCCTCTTTGGGTCATGGACAGCTTCTATCATCTGGTGGAGATGATGAACCCATTCTTAAAATCATGATTTTTAATGCACAAAATAAAATACACAGGATTTCCAAGGAAACCAATTATGTTGCAAGAAAGCTGTAATTTTATTTTCATCCAAAGTTCACAGACCCCCCAAAATCTATTTATGGATCTCTTGGAGGTCTGCGAATCCCAGATTAAGAATCCTTGGACAATTTGATCTCCAAGGTCCTTTAGAGTTAGTTCTAAATCCCAGGGCCATCTTTCTTTCCTCAATTCTTCCCATCTCTTTGCTTTTCTCTCTTCTTAAATCCTCTCTTGATCCTCCCAGATCAGTTTCTTATTCGCCAGGGTGCTATTTAAAGGGACCTAGTCATCTGAGTTTGATCTGGTTTCTAGAGATGCTGGGAGAGCAGGGACCATGTGCTTCTGGATCTTGGCCAGGACCTGACTCAACAGCAAGCACACTAGATAATAGAACCAGGCTCTGAAAGCAAAGAGAGTCATGGAAAAAAAAAGTTTGAGAAAAGGAGCTACATGGCCAGATCTATGTGTGATCCCAAAATTCAGTACCAGAAATATTTATAAAACATCACTTATCTGATGGACATTGTGCTAGACAATGGGAGATACAAAGACAAAGAAAAGCCCTTGCCTTCAAGGAGCGTATATTCTACTAGAAGATTACAAAATACATTTAAGTTATATGCAACAAACTGTTAAGTATATACATAATAATCATAAGGGAAATTATACTGGTATTGATGTAACTGACAACTTGAAAGGATTGTTGGATTGAAAATAAGAGGAGTGTGTGTGTGTCTCTGTGTGTGTGTTTTATACATGTGTGCATGCGCATGCATATGTATACACACAAAGGCATACACACATTCTTCTCTTTCTCTGCTCTTTTTTCTTCCTTCCTTTCTTCCCCCTCCCTTCTCATTTCTTTTCTTCCCTCCCTTTCTTCCTTCCTCCTTTTCTTCCTCCTTCCATTTCTTCCTTCCTTTCTTCTCTCCCTCCATCCTTCCTTCCTCCCTTTTTTCCTCCCTCCCTCCATTCCTTCTTTACTTCCTTCCTACCTTTCTGCCTTCCTGCCTCCCTCTCCTTCTCTCTTTTTTTCCCTTTCTTTCTCCCCAGGGTCTTGACCAGAGTGGCTAGAATACAGTACAATAAACATTTGCTGTTTAAATGGAATTGAGTAAAGAGCTTTAGAACTACAAACTGCTTCATTCTACCCGAGAGTTGAAGAAACTGGGAATGTTTAGCCTGGAGAAGAGAAGACTCGGGGGCAAGAAGACATTGGACAGCAGAGTATTTGAAGGGATGTCACGTGGAGGAAGGATCAGCCTCCTTTGGGGGCTTGGCACCAGAGGACAGCCCAAGGAACAAGGGGTGGCAGTGGCTAAGGCAGGTTCAAGCCTGCTTCCAGAGAAAACTTCCTCACAATTGGAGCTATCCAAAAGTAGAATGGACCACCTTGGGAAGTCATAGCTTCCCTGTCTCTCTTCACCGTGAAAGGTCATCTTGGCTTGGAACTCACACTTCATCAGTACCCTCTGCCTCCCAGGCACCCTCCCTTTTTTAAAAAATTAATTTATTTTGATTTATCAACAATCAATCGCTTCCATGTGCTTTTGAGTTTAAAATTTTTCTCCCCCTCCCTCCCCAGCACCCTCCCAAGGCGGTGCACAATCTGATATAGGCTATACATTTACATTCCTATGAAACATATTTTCACATTAGTGATGTTGTAAGTAAGAATTAGAACCAATAGGACACCCTTCCTTTTTTGATTGGAAGGTGGAGGGCTCCTCCCAGAACCTCCATTTAAGGAAGGCCCCCAGATGAGCCAGCTCTTCATTTCCTAAGCTGCTCTCATCTGGACTTCCTCGTCATGCCTCCAAGCTGGGCACCATCTCCTCCACCCACTTCTTTTTCAACTTCCTGTTATATGTTGCCTTCCCCATTTGCATGGAAGTGCCTTGAGGGCAGGAACTGTCTTTTTGCTTATATTTGTATTTCTAGCACTTACCACACATGTCTGGAGCATAATAAGGGCTCGATAAATATGTGTTGATTGACCAACTGTCCCTAGAGATCTTCAAGTAAAAACTAGGCATCCTCTTGTTGGGTACGCAGTAGGGTTGAAAGGTGCTCCATAAGGTGCTCCTCTCGGGCTAGACAGCCCTGAAGTCTGAGCCACTTCAGAGATTCTGCTGTTGGGAAACTGAGAAGAAATCCACCCCCATTCACATTGTGACCCTTTAGATAACCTCCCAGGCTTACATGATGTTTGAATTCACTTACTATTGGCAAAACACAACTGTGAGTAAAAAGAGACTTTAAAAAGCTTATTTTCAAAATCCTCATACGGTGTTTTGGACATCAAATAGCTCTTTAAAACCGCCACAGGACGGTCAGGATTTAAGTACAAATGATTCCTGAACATATGGCTTGAATTTCCCTGGAATTCCTCCTGGTCTTAAAAGTGAAAGGAAAAGAATCAGGAAGGAAATCGGGTACTCCACAAGCCATTTTAAAAAGCAGAAAGCAGCTCCTTGCCAAGGAGCTGCAAACATTCAACCACCAGGTCGTAAGGCTTCTGGGAGACATGGGTAGCTCAGCTGGGCTGGCTGGGCAGGCTGGGTGGGGAGGGAGAGGGCAACTGGGCAACTGTTTCATTCATTTTCATCGAAGTTTAAATGGCCAACTCATGAGAAGAGACCCAAAGAGACAGTCCTGTTCTGGGGCTTTTCCCATAAAGACCATAGGGTGCCAGGGCTGGGACGGCCCTTAGAACAAGGAGTGTCAGAGTTGGGAGGGAGCTTAAAACAAGGAATGTCAGAGCTGGAAGGAAGATTTGAACAGAGAATGTCAGAGCTGGGAAGGTCCTTAGAACAAGAAATGTCAGAGCCGAGAGTGTCCTTAGAATAAGGAATGTCAGAGCTGAAAAAAGTCATAGAACATGAGATGTCAGAGCTGGAAAGGGTCTTAGAACTGAGAATGTCAGAGCTGGGAAAGGCCTTAGAACATGGAATGTCAGAGCTGAAAGGGATCTTCTTACCATACTCCTTCCTTTTATAGAGATAGGGAAACTGCAGCCCATTGAGGGGAAAGGAATTGCCCAAGGTTATACAACCTTACTAGCAAAACCAGGACTGGAATGTCAGAGCTAGTAGGGACCTCCTTGCCTTTGTACAGTCTGTCTCCTGCACCTGGAATACTCTCCCTCATCACCTTGGCCTCTTGGAACTCCTGACTTCCTATAACACTCAACCCAAGCACTACCTACTGTAGCAGATCTTTCCTGTTACTTCTGGGACTAACTTCTTTCCCTCTAAGATTATTTTGTATCTCCTTTTATGTTTCTCTTATATACCTATTTAGATGCTGTGAGCTCTGAGGGTGCTTACCCCCCAATCCTCACTCTCACAGATGAGTCTCAAGTCCTGGAACAAGGCTACACCTCCCCATTAGGATTCCGTAGACACCCCTGAGGAGTCTGGGAGAGTCATTCTCTAATGTCATTGGCTCAATCTCTCACTGATCCACAGGGTTCTTCTTCTCCATTCCAACCTCTCCCTCCAAGATAACCAGTTGAGAATAATTTTAACCAGCCAGCCTTAATCACTTTTAAGAAAGGGGTATTTATGAAGGTTGCACCAGAAAAAGAGTTGGTATGAAATACCACCCCTCCCCCAAAGACTGTGGTATCCTTTCCCACAAGAACATATAGAGCTCCAGGTCTCAAGTGTAGAGAGAAGTGGCCAAAGGGTAACTCTCAGTCCCTATTTACTCTAGGTCCTCTTCTCCCTGGGAATACTCAGGAAGTTCCCCTTAAGCATGGTTAGTCTTTGCCCAATTTATCCTTGGCACCTGATGGCGACTCTCCCAACAGCCATGGATGTTGCAGGGGGTTGACACTGAGGAGAAGATGAGGAGACCAATATCACTCATACCCTTCAGAGCTCCCAAGTGTCCTGACCAAAGGAGGGGTGGGTGGAGGGTGGGAAGGAGACATGAAAGAAGCCAAGGCTGAGGCTTCTACCCCGCCCCCCCTCAGGAAGTTCTTTTCAAGGGTTTCACAGGAAAGCCACACTTGTTCCAACCTCTCGACTCTCAATTCTTTTATATAGGACTTGCAGTTCAGTCATTTCAGTTGTGTCTGACTCTCCATGACCCCATTTCAGGTTTTCTTGGCAAAGACTCTGGAGTGGTTTGCCATTTCCTTCTCCAGCTCATTTTACAGATGAGGAAACTGAGGCAAATAGGGTGAAAGTGACTTGTCCAGGGTCACTCAGTTAGTAAATGTCTGAGGCCAGATTTGAACTCAGGAAGATGAGTCTTTCTGACTTCAGGCCTAGAGCTCTATCCACTGTGCCACCTAGCTGCCCTAAGGACTCAGGTGTTCTTTAACCAAATCGAACAGGCTTTCTATCGGACATCATTTCACTTCATCAAATGTCTTTCAAAGACTTTTAACATTTAGTCTAAGACCTATGATTGATTGGTTGGGCATCTTATTACTAACTTTAAATGGAGGTAGAGTTGAATAAATCAATTCCCCACCCCTTACATACATCATTCATGTATGTATATATATATATATATATAAATATATATATATGTATTTGTTGTCTGATCCATTAGAATGTAAGCTCTTTGAGGCAGAAACTGGTTTTGCTTCCTCTTTGTGGCCTCGGTGTTTAGCACAATGCCTGGCACAGAGTAAATCCTTAACTTCTTGTTGATGAATTAATTAATCAAACTGCAAGGAATCTTATAACAGAGAATGTCAGAGCTAGATAGGACCTTAGAACAGGGGATGTCAGAGCTAGAAAGGACTTTAGAACAGGGGATGTCAGAGCTAAGAGGGACCTTAGAATAGAAAGCCAGAGCTAAAAGGCCTAAGAGCAGAGAATGTTGAATAAAGGCAAAATGTAAAGTTTCTCCAGCTGGGTTTCAGAAACTCAGTTGCCTGAGTACAGTAACAGAGAAATATGGTCAGACAGTAGTTTATCTGAAAAAAAAAAGCTGGGGTTTTTCTTGGATTTCAAAGTGAATATGGATCAACAGCGATCTAACAACCAAGAAATCCAATGGGCTGTTAGACTTCCTTAAGAGAGGCAGAGCTTTCGGGAATGAGAAGATGATAGCCCCATGGTACTCAGCCCTCAACAGATTACATTTGAAGTATTATACTTAATTCTGTTATGGGTTTGAAAGGACACTGATGAACCAGAGAGCCCCTGGGAAGGAAAACGAAGATGGGGAACAGTTCATGCCATACGAAGATTTACTGAAGAACTAGGGTGTTGAGCTTGAAGAAAAGAATGCTCTGGGATGGTTGGGGTGGGGAATGGAGAGCTGTGTTCAAATATTAAAAAGGCTGGCTATTTGGAAGAGGGATTAGATTCAGTCAGCTTGACCCCAGAGGTAGAACTAGGAGCAATGAGGCAAATTTAGGTTTGGGAGAAGCTGAATGGTTTAATGGGTAGAGCACTGGGTTTGGAATCAGGAAGACTCATCTGTGTGAGTTCAAATCTGGCCTCAGACACTTACTAGCTGTATAACCCTGGGCAAGTCACTTAACTCTGTTTACCTCAGTTGCCTCATTTGTAAAATGAGCCAGAGGAGGAAGTGATAAACCACTCCAGTATCTTTGCCAAGAAAACTCCAAACTGGGGTCATGAAGAGCTGGATACAACTGAAATGAGCCATCAACAGTAACAAAATGTAGATTTGATGCCAGGAAAACTTTCCTGGCTTCCATCAGAACTATCCCAAAGTGGGCCTTGGGAGAGACTGGGTTTCAAGGCTCATTGAAAGCTGTCAAGCAAAAGCTGGTTGTCCACTTCTTGGGCACCTCATAGTGGAGATTCTTTTTCATGTTCTCGGCATATAGTAAACATTTAACAAATGCCCACTCATTCATTCATTCATTCATGTATGACTTAGAAGCAGATGACTACTCAAGTCACCTCCAACTCTGAAATACGGTGATTCTGTGATCCCACAAAGAGTTAACTTTCCTGCCCAGGCCCAAAGTGGTCAGCAGTCCAATAAATTTTGTCCCTAAAGAACAAGCCCCAATCATCATTAGTCTCGGCTCATTGGCCTGCAAGGGCTCCTCGATGAAGGTTATCTCTGTGCTCCTGGGCACTTCACAGGGGCCATATTTCATGCTCTGAAAACAGATGACCCTAGAGGTCACCCAAATGAAAGCCTCATTCAACAGGTCTGTAAACGACTCAGCTTGGGTGAGGGTCAAACTAACAGGGAGATAGGGCAGGACCAGCCACTCCCCAGGGAGCAGCCTCCTCTCTCTCAGCACACGCTCAAGTGACCAGGACATATTAATCGAGTTGCCCACCAAGCAAGGTCAAGCTGGAGAGGGCAGGACCCAAGTGGTAGCAGTCCACTATATTATCCTATTTATGCAGCATTTTCCATATTTCTCAAGGGGAGGACCATCGTGGCAACAGCAAAGGGAAAGCAAAGCAGTCTTTATACATACATGAAATAGGTGGCTGCCTATATCGTATGGTTTAAAGATTCCAGAATGCCTAAAAGATCCCTCTCTCTTTGTCTCTTTGTCTGTCTCTGTCTCTGTCTCTGTCTCTCTCTGTATCTTTTTCTCTCATCTACCTGTAGCCGTGCCTGGAATACCACAATTAGAGTTTCATCTAATTGGGTTGAGGGGTAGAGTTCCACCTAATAGATTAGCTTGCGAGCCCCAGGGTAGGGGCTGTCTTTTGCCTTTCTTTGTATCCCTGGTGCTTGGCAGTGTCTGGCGCATAGTAGGCACTTAATAATGTTTATTAACTGACAGACTGATAGGGTAAAGGCTTAGGATAGAATTTAGAGATGGGGATAATCTAATCCAACTCTTTCATTTTATATAGCAAGTAACTGAAGCTCAGAGAAGATAAATTACTTGATCAAGTTTGCATAGAGGTTAAATAGCAGAGCTGGAAGATGTCTCTATATCACAATAATTTTCTACTCTAAAGCCCCTCCCAGTTCCAACACTCTCTGTTTTAAGGCCTCTCCCAACTCTGAAATTCTCTTTTCTAAGGACCAGTCCAGCTCTGATCATCTCTTTTTTAAGATTCCGCCATCTCTGATATTCTATATAGATAAAGAGATTCGATACGTTTATGAGATATATGGCATAAGTAGTATCTATCTAAAGATCCTTAATATATTAATGAAATATAGATATATATGATATATTATCTATCTATAGACCCTTAATATATTTATGAGATATATGACATCTATAATTTATCTATCTATCCATCTATCTATCCACCTCTGTCTGGGATATTGGGGATGTTTGGAATTGGAATCCCTTGATTCCAAATTGAATGTTCTTTCTCCAGTACCCTACAGCTTCTATTTTCCTAAATGGTTCAAGGATTCATGATTTCATTGGTGTCTATACTCCCTTCACTGAAGGGAAGCACATCACCTCAGCAGACAGTCTCGAGATCACAGGTTCCAGAGTGCAGAGGACTTCAAAGGCCATCTAGCCTAGATCCTTCTTTTTATAGATGGGAAAATAGATGACAGAAGTTACATGATTTGATGAGATTACATGGGTAGTGTTAGAAATGGATTTTCAACCGAGATTCTGTAGAATCTTATTCTCTTTCTGTTATACCACATGGTCCATCACCAGCTGTGAGCTCAAAGACCAAGAGGATCATGGCTTTTAGAAACCCAGGACCACCTCCAAGACAACACTAGAGTAGAACTTTTATGGAGGAAACATCTTATTATCCTACACATTAAAACAAAATAGTCATTCCCACCTTTGTGTGAGTGAGTCTATCATAATTTCGTGGAGGGCAAATATTGATAGAGGGAAGAATGGAGTGGGTGTGGGGCACTTTCCAGAGAAGGGATATCTGTAGTAGGTTTGGGGTTGGGTATACAGGAGTTACCAGGAGAGTATGGGGTACTTTGGGAATTGAGGGGGAACTTTGGAGAGGGGCACAGAAAGGGGTCATGAGCAACTAATCAATCAACAAGCATTTTAGAAATACCTACTATGTGCCAGGCTCTGTGCCACTATACAAAGATAAAAACAAAATTGTCTCTGCCCTCAAATAATTCTGTCATGGTTAAAAAAAAGTGTAGGGGGAGAAACTTCACTTGTTGAAGTTGAGTCCTTTTATCTGAGACACCGGGGCTGTATGGAATTGACTCAGATGCTAATATTTGAAGAATGCCCACTTTACTCTTATTAGATTACAAACTTCTTGAGAGCAGGGAAATGGCTTATCTTCTATTTGTATCACCAGAGCTTGACACAGTGCTTGACAACAAGAAATTGTTAATAAATTCTCATTCATTCATTCATTCATTCATTCATTAATTCATTCATGCCATGACGGAATTAAGGTCCTGTGCCATGGGATGCTAGAGAAGGGTCCTTAGCGTTTTTAGAGTCTAACCTGCTCATCTTTTAGTTGAAGAAGAGAAGGCCTAGAGGTGTTGGGTGGCTTGACTAAGATCACACAGCCAAGCCAAGATTGAAACCAAGGTCTTCTGACTCTTTTACCATGCTGCCCTCCCCCATCCCCAATATTTCACTAAAGCAATTTCAGGCATGATATCCAGTAAGTCAGCTGGACAGCCCTACTACCAAAAGAAACCTAGGGATCCCAAGCCATTAGTGAGGAAGAAAATCTTCCTAAAGGGGTCCCAAAAGAGACAAGAGGCATGCTTGATCTTCCTCTTCTAACAATGCTCCATTTCCCACCTTCAGGACTTTGCAATGGCAGCCCCCAGTCCTGGAAAGCTCTCTTTTTACCTGCGCTTCCATCAAGGCACAGCAAATAATGCTTCCTTCTATAGGAGGTCTCTCCATCCCCCAGCTACTACTGCTTGCCCCTCAGATCACTTCCTAATTACACTGTATGTATCTTTCATGAATGAAGCTGTTTGTATGTGTTCTCTCTCATTAGGGAAAGGGCCGGGGCTGTTTTTGCCTTTCTTTGTGTCCGCAGACTCAGCCTGATACAGAGTAAATACTTACTAAATGTTTGCTGATGGATTCATTTATTCACAACTGTAGGTAGAGAGAAAGTCCTGCTCTCTACACTCAAGAGATGGTACAGTATAGTGGAAAGAGGGTAAGAGGAGTAGCCAGGAGAGACCTGGGTTCAAGTACTGGCTGTGCCAGCTGTCAAGTCATTTTCCCTTTCAGCCTCAGTTTACTTATCTCTAAAGTGGGGATAATGATGCCTGCCCTGCCTACTCCTCTGAATCATCAGGCCATCATGAATCTCAGGAGTCATATAATACATGAGAGGGCTTTAAAGAAACCTGTCAAGTGAATAAAAGGGATTATTATTGTTATTGTTCCACAATCCAATTTCTAGAGACTCAAAGACTGAGCAGAGAGATTAGAATTCTGAGGTCAAAGATTTAATAATAATTGCATCTCACATATTTATGATGCTTTCAAGTTTGCAAAGCAAACCTTTCCTCACTCTGTGCAGTAAAATTTGCAAATATTTCTATTCCTGTTTTACAGATGAGAAAACTGAGGCTAAAAGGCCAAGTGATTCATTGGTAGATTTTACAGCTTGTGAAATGTTCAAGTTCAGGTTCACATCCACATATCCCGATTCTAGGTATAATTCCATCTCTACTGTGCAATGTTGCCTCTCTTCCTCTCCTTTTTCCCCTCTATCTCAGGACGTTTTGTGTATGCTTTTAAAAATTATGTCACTGGCACTTTCCAATGACCCTTTCCCCTATAGAATCATAGAATCCTCCCTTGTCAGAAGGAGTACAATTAAACACAACAGATAGATGCATTGACCACATCTGGCAATGTAGAATGTAGACTCCTGAGGGCAAGACTCTTGTCCCACTTCTATATTTGTGTCCTGTTTTTCCTGGACGTCCTCTGGAATCACAATTAGTTGCTGTCGTGTCGAGGTCTGACTTGGGTGGGCGTTCCACCTGAAACAAGCACCTGCAACAGCAGGAGTGAAGGGCAGTCTCTGGGAGGTTGCCCCGCTTCTCCCAGAAGCTGATCAGTGCAGAACTCAGATCAGTATTCAGGAGTCCTTTGGTATTCCTCTTCTTGACTTTATTGTGACTGCTCTGTATCCTGTCCTTTGCTTACTTAACTCTGCACTAATTCACAAAAGCCTTCCTGCACTTCTCTGAATTCTCCACATCAATTATTCCTAAAGCACAAGGCTGACTATGTCACTCTTATGCTCAAGAAATGCCAGTGGCTCCCTATTACCTCTAGGTTTAAAAACTAACCCTTCCCAACTTACTTCAACCTACCTTTTTAGACTGAATGTGCATTACTCCCCATTACAATCTCTGCAATCTGGCCAGACTGACTTTCTTGTTGTTCCTCATATGCAACTTTCCCTTTCCTACCTTTCCAACTGTCATCCCCCACCCCCATGCCTGGCAGGCAGTTCCTCCTGCCTCTTAGAACCCCTAGTGTCCTTCAAAGCTGAGCTCAAACACAATTTTCCATAAGAAATCTTTTCTTACCCCTCAGGTACCATTGTCTTTCCCCACCCCTCTTGAAATTCGTTGTGTTATTGTTCAGTTGTTTCAGTTGTGTGTGACTCTTTGTGACTCCATTTGGGGTTGTCTTGGTAAAGATACTGGAGTGGTTTGCCATTTCCTTCTCCAGTTCATTTTACAGTTGAGCAAACTGAAGCAAACTGGGTGAAGTGATTTGCCCAGGGTCGCACAGTTAGCAAGTATCTGAGGCTAGATTTGAACTCAGGTCCTCCTGACTCCAGGGCCAGCACTCTATCCACTGTGTCACCTAGCTACCCTTTTGAAATTGCATTATATCGACTTCATATCTACTTATATTTACTTATATTTGGGCATGCTGCTTCACCTGATTGAATATAGGTTCCTTGATGACAAGACATTTCCTTTTTTTTTCTATTTATCCCCAATGCCTCGTACAGTGCCTGGCACATAGTAAGTCTAAGAAATGCTTGTTGAGAAGTGGACTAAATGATAGATTGATTGGTCTTTATACTCCCTTTCATAAAGCTAGGCTGAGCAGAATCCAAAGACTCTGTGTGTGTGTGCATTGGGGAATAGTTGCTTATGCCAAAGTTTCCAAATAACAGAGATCCTTCTTTGATCATACTTTCCAAATTAAAATAATTCTCCCTGGTTACTCTCTATCATCATCAACATCATTGTCTCCTGTAAGATTACAAACTCCTTGAGGGCAGGGAAATGGCTTGCTCTTATGTTTATATCCCCAAAGCATGGCACAGTACTTGACAACAGTAAGTGATCAATAAATGTTTATTCGTTCATTGTAGCAGTTGAAGAGGGAAACACAACGTTCTTGCCTCAATACTCTAACACATTTGCCTAGAGTGGAATAGAAAGTAATAGCAGCAAGAATCAGAGGAAAAGCTGATGCTTCCCTTTCCCCACAGACCCTCTGTCTCCATCTCTGGAGCAGATTCTGACACTCCCCAGCCCCTAATTCCCATGTGTCCCAGGAAAAGTAGCTATTTGGGATTTTGTGAGATACCCTCCCCCTCCCCTGTTTTAAGTCATAGACAGGCAAGAAGGGGCAATCTCTGATCTTTTGGCTTGAAGAAGGCCAAAAGGGCAGATTTACAGTGGACCATGGAATTATCTTTGTGACAGGAGCCTCATGGAAAAGACCTGCAATTCCTCTTGGAGAAGGATGGCTTCTCATGATTGATCTGTTTCTCTGATCTCAAATGACCAACCAGGCAAATCTGGGATGGTAGCTTTTGGCACTGTTCACAGAAAAGGGGTGTGTGTGTGTGTGTGTGTGTGTGTGTGTGTATAGAAGAGTCAGGAGTGGGGGAAAATTATTGGTTCCTGGCTTACTATTTCCATGTTTCCTTTTCCTTCAAAAAAATCAGGTAGGAGATAGTTCAATAGAAGGAAGTTTGGATTTGGAATTAAGAGTCATGGTTCCACTGCTTTCTAAGAGACCAAGGGTAAGTTTCTTAATTTCTTGGGACCTTTAGAAAATAAAAAAATGCTAGGGTAGATGGTTACTAAAGCTTCTGCAATGATAATCTGTGCTCTAAACTGCCTCCTACTTCTGACATTCTGTATTCTCAGGTTTCTTCCAACTCTGACATTTTATGTGTTTCCTGGTCCTTTCCAGTTCTGACATTCTGTGTTCTAAGGGTCCTTCCAGCTCTGACATTCTATGTTGTAAGGTGTGTCCCAGCTCTAACATCTTACATTCCCAGATTCCCATTAGCTCTGACATTCTATGTTCTCAGGCTCTTGCCATCTCTGGCATTCTGTGTTCTAAGGGTCCTCCCAGCTCTGAAATTCTAGGTTTTTAAGGGCCCTTCCAGTTCTGACAGTTTAAATTCCAAGACCCTTCCTAGCTCTGTTATTTCAGTCCCTAAAGCCTCTTCAAGCTTGACAGTCTCTGTTACAAGATTCCCCCCATCCAGCTTTGACAGTCAGTGTTTTCAAGGCCCTCTGACACTGTATATTACAAGGCCCCTCCCAACTCTAATATTCTACTCAACTCTGCATGGAAGAAAAGCCCTGGGTGCAGAATTAGATAACCTGGGTTCAAATCTCACCTCTACTACTTGCTACCTTTGTGACCTTAGGTTAAGTCCACCTAAGCCCCATGGGTGTCCATTTCCTTCTCTGTAAAATGAGGGAGTTGGATTCAGTGGCCTCAGAGGTCCTTCTCAGTCCAAATCTGTAATCGTGTTCTAGGTTCTTGTGTCTATGATGGACAGAGCCATCACCACTAAGACATACAGCTTCCCAGGGCTCAGACATGCATCAGTTTCTTCCTAGCTGGGGGTCCCAGGGCATCTCTCATATTCCTTAAACAGCACATGGCTTACATGATTTATCACAGAATCAGCTTGGCAGGCCATGGAGGTCCCTCCTAAGTTGGAAAATCTGATCCTATGACTGCTCCAAGGATAGTTTCCAGCTAATCATTCATTTGCTTTGAGGGTTTAATCATTTGTCCACAATTGTCTTTTTATTGGCTGTGTGTTACCCAATGCCATCTGCAAATCCTTATCACAGCAATGGCTGTGGGATCACGGAACACTTGAATTTAGAGCTGCAAGGGACCTTAGCCATTAGCAAATTGAACCTTTTGTTTTTTTCCAGAAGAGGAAACTAAACCACAGAGGGATGGAGTGATTTGCTCGAGGTCACACAAGTGGTACAGAGCAGAGCCTGAGCAAGAATACAGATTTCTGGACTCCCAATCCAGGCCTCTTTTATTATATTGAAATGAATTCCATTAGTTTCAGGAAAATAGGAAAACATAGGAAGAATGTACACGGAAAGAATCCTACCCACCCACATCCATTTCTGGCTCAAAGTCTCTTCATTTTCCAATTTTATTCCATTCAACAAACACTTATTAAGCACCTACTGAGTACCAGACGCTATGCAAGGTAAAGGCAGCTCAAAGATGAAATTGACCAAAAAAAGTTCCTGTCTTCCAAAGAACTTAAATTTCACCGCCAGAAGACAACACATACACAGAAAAGCAAATATGGAGCAGATAGACACAAGGGAAATACTAAGCAATTTCTTGGTGGGGTTGTTGAGAAGCACTGGCAACCCTGGGGGGATTAAATAAGGTGGTTATTACCTGAGCTGAACTTTGAAGGGAGCCATGGGGGCAGAGGGGAGGAGAGAGCATTTCAGGTAGGAGGGCCAGCCTATGGCAAAGATATAGAGGGGGAGATGGAATGTGTGTATGGGGAAAAGGAAGTGAGCCAAATATGGCTGCAACTAACATGAATGGAGGCAGATGATAATTTTTGAGGTTTATTCTGTTTTTGGAGTTATTTCCTGAAAAACTCCTAAAATCTTTCAGTTTCTTCTATCATCTACCCAAATGGTTCCCCAAAGGGGCTTTGTTCCATTTAGGAAGAGCAGAGCCCTTTGGACTGAGAGCCTGGTAAGTCATCTACAGATGGCAGCTACTGCCTCCCACTGGCCAGTCAGAGCCCAACTTATGATCATGGTGGTAGGCAGAGAAGTGGAGCAGAAGATTCATTGTCTTCTCCAAGAGCCATCCAAGTTCTAATGATCACACGTCCACACCACCCAAACACTCCTGCCCATCTGGAGTTCATGTTGGCAGGCTAAGCGCCAACGGAAAGCGATCTCTCTGCTCAGCCTTGTTGAGAGGTGTGGGGAGCGCAAAGAGGGGGACTTTTTTCTGGTGAGGGCTTCTGGAGAACTCAGGCACTGTAGTGGTGGTATAGGATATCATAGGCTAATGGGATTTCAAGCTGAAAGAGCTCTTAGACTTCATCTAAGCCAAAATGCTCATTTTATAGGGAAAGAACTGAGGCAAGAGGGCTTAAGTGTCTTGTCTCTGGTCAGGAGATTCAGCAGACTAGAAAGCATGCTCTCTGAAGTCAGAAGACTGGGTTCAAATCCTGTCTTAGCTTCTGACTACTTGTATGATGTCAGGCAAGTCCCTCAGCTTCTCCTGACCTCAGTTTCCTCATATGTAAAATGGGTGGGATTAGACTGGATGACCACTAAGGTATAAGGGGTAGCATTACAGATACCCAGAGATGGATGCTAATTACCCCCAACTCAAATGTGATGTCTGGACTAGAAACATGAAATCACAGAATGAGAATCAGACAGGACCTTAGAGGTTACTAAGTTGTACCTCCCACTCAAAAAATGGTCCCCCTCTTTTGTTGTTCTGTAATTTTCAGTCATGTCCGACTCTTTGTGACCCCATTTGGGGTTTTCTTGGTAAAGATACTGCAGTGGTAAAGATAGTACAGTGCCATTTCCTTCTCCAGCTCAATTTTACAGATGAGGAAACTGAGGCAAACAGGGTGAAGTGACTTGCCCAAGGTCACATAGCTAGAAAGTGTCTGAGGCTAGATTTGAACTTAAGAGGATGAGTATTCCTGGCTCCAGACCTTGTACTCTATCCACCTGACTCCGCTCTACAAAATCCACAAAAAGATCGTATTATTGGCCCTGTGATATCATTTCAATTCCAAGCCCTTCAAGGTAATTTTATCAGGTAATTTCTCCTCTAGGTTATCTTTCTGTCTGAATCTTTCTACACACTCCCATTGCCTCTGCAAGCTCCTTCTGCAAGAACTATTTGGGGGGATGGTGTGGTTCTACTGGGGACAGGCACTCAGGACAACAGAAGACATTACTGAGAGTATGTGTATGTGAAAGGGGGCTGGGGAGGACTGACCGGCTGTGAAAATCACTCTTTTCAGAACCAAAGGACCTTGGTTCATACCCCAGCTTTGCCACTGCTAAACTGTGGCACCCAGGGCCAGCCATTTATCCTTTTTGTGCCATTGTTTCCTCATCTGTAAAATGAGGGCTTTGGACTAGATCATCTCTAAAGCGCTTTTCATCTCTAAATATAAGGGGTTTTTTGTGGAAGAGAGTAAGGTCCCCAAATGCCTTATGCCTGACAAATAAATCTTACCCTTGAGCTATGAGTGAAGAGTCACGGTATAAAAACCTCTGCCCCTCCCATCCCAGTCCAGGAGGGCCCGGCCCAGGGAAATTAGAACCATGTTTCCTTGGTAGTTTCAGGGGCTCTCTGCTTGACCTCTATGTGGTAGGTACCACCATGATCATTACAGGGAATTCTACTCGATAGGTATTGTCCAAGGTTGGAGCCTTAAGTAAGATAGAACAGCTGAGGTTTTGTCACAAGGTGCCAAAGCCGGGTGCTGACAATATTTGTTCTTTTGTAGAATAGAAACAAGCATTTATTAAACCCCTACACTGTGCCAGGGATTGTGCTAGGTATGGGGGTGCAAAAGATAATCAATGAGCAATTATTAAGCGCTTACTATGTGCTTAATAGGGGGATGCGCTAGAGATATAAAAGAAAAAAATGAAGTAATCTCTAGCAGTTTGCATCCTGCTCAAAATAGGGCAACGTGTATACAAGGAAAGAAATACAAAGTAATAGAAAGGAATTTCAAGATGGAGAGACCGATAATAACTGGGGGATCTGGAAAGGTCTAGTATAGGATGAGAGGCATCTTAAATGGTGCTAGGGATTGGACCAAGCAATGTCTTACTCCCATGTATTCTATCTATTCCAGGACATGGTACCTGGCATATAGGAAGTGCTTAATAAATGCCTTTTTATTCATCCATCCATTCATCCATCCATCTCTCCATTCACTGCTATAACTGGAGACCCAACCAGGGTCTGAAGCCTCTTTGGCAAACAATGTCTCTCCAAAGTGAAGTCTCAAATGTATTTCCCTGAAGAGGAATTGAATGGGTGTTCTCAGCCTCTGTAAATCATGGCCATCTGAGCCAGGCCTTTTACAATGAGATAATTCGAAGGATGGAACATAAACGGAGCAACTGGGAAACTCCCCTCTGGGAGAGTTCACCTAGAAAGCCATTTTGCCCTGAGCTTCTTGGAAAATCCCTTATTTATGGTAACATGCATTACAGGAAATTTTTATATAAGGCACTAAAGTGGAGTCAATTTAGGACATTCGATCGTCCTCTCCTCCTCTCCTCCCCCCCATTCCCCTCTCTTTGAATTACAGCTGGATGTGAAGGCTGATAATGGCTAACTTACATTGCAAACAGGTGCGGCCCATTCGGGCCTGGACAGCTGCCACTACCGTTATCTGATGCCGCAGCTGGGGTGGGGGCACAGAGTTCTCGTGGCTGGGGGGGGATGGGGCCACCACTCATCTCTGCCCTTCACCGCTTCCCCCCTCAACTTCACCCTCTGTCTTCCTCTGTCTTCCCTCCGCGCCCCCCCACCCCCACCCCACATCAGCCCTTGCCAGGCGGGACACTGCCAGGGACTGCAGACACATCCCAAGAGAGAGACAGATTTCCCCATTTGGGGTTGAAACCACAGATGTTCTTAGGGAGACGTGAATTCACTGAGGGCCCCACATCTAATGTGTTGAGTGGGTATTATGTGCAATTATTAACTCATTTCAACCACGATCAAGGGGGGTTAAGCAGGTTAAGCATGTGCGCAGAATGGGCTGAAGACGGGTGGGGGGGTGTTTTGTAACATTGTAGACACAGAATGATGGCAAGACATCGCTATGGATCACAGACTACAAGCTTGGAACTGGAAGGGACCTTAGCATTCCTCTTATCCAACTCCTTCATTTTACAGAGGAGGAAACGGAGGTCCACAGACTTAAGTGGAAAGAATGCAGGGCTGAAAATCAGGCCTGCCAAGGTGCTGTATAAGCCACCTCTTATGTAATCTTCATAACAGTGGGCAGATGGGTCAGACCACATCTCTATTTCCTCCTCTCCAAAATCGAGATAATAATAACTTGAGGTGGAACAGTGGTTAGAGTGCCAGACCTGGAGTCAGGAAGACTTGAATTCAAATCCAGGTTCAGACAGTTAATAGCTGTGTAACTCTGGGCAAGTCATTTCTCCCTGTTTGCCTCAGTCTTCTCATCTGTAAAATGGGAATGATAATTATAACACCTACCTCCCAGGATTATCATGAAGATGAGATACCATTTATAAAGTCTTTTGTAGATCTTAAATGCTAATAGTATTATTGTCATTATCATTACTACCTATTTCCCAGTGTTGTCAATAGGGCTTGCAAACTTTCAAGTATTATAGAAATAATAATATAGGAAGTATTATAGAAATTATTTAATGGTACTATCAAAGTTTGAACTCAGGTTCTCTGAACCTAAATTCAGAATTCTTTCTATTATACTATAATTCTTCTTAGATATAAACGAAAGTTATTATTGACATTATTAATAGTAGTAGTAGTGGTGGTGACAGTAGTAGTAATAGTAGTAGCACTAGTAGCAGCAGCAGCAGATTGGGGGGCAGTGTGGTATAGTGACTAGAGTTCTGACCTCACAGACACAAAGACCTGGGTTTAAGACTTTGGCACATACTGACTGTGTTACCCTGGACGAGTCACTTACGTTACCAGTGTTTTATGTAACTCCCTGGAACTTCAGGTTGAGAAAAAGTGTGGTATAGTGGATAGGGCATTAGACTCGGAGCTAGGAAAACCTAGGTTCAAATCTTGTCCGAGACACTTACTAGCTACCTGACCCTGAGCAAGTCACTTAGTCTTTCTGGGCCTCAGTTTCCTCGTCAGTAAAATGAAAAGGTTGAAATCAATGTCCCGTAAGTTCCTTTCCAGCTTTAAATCTATGAACCTGTCATCCTCGGACAGATCCTCTGATATGAAGTAGTGGGGGTAGTTTCTTCATTCAGGAGCTCTCCGCATCATACATTGAATCCCGAGCACATCATTACTCCAGAGAAAAAAAAAACAGGAGGTTGCTATTTTTTATTAAGTTAACAAAGATTCTGGCAAGAGGGAGCATAGAAAGGGGTATAACAGAAGACTCTGGACCAGTCAGAAGACCTGGTTTTAAGTTCTTAGTTTTAAGTTCTGCATGAACTTGGGTAATTCACTTCTCCATTCTGATTCTCAATTTCTTCTTCTATAGAAAAGGGCATAATAATACCTTCCCTAGATACCTCATTGGCTTACTGTGAGTCTAAGAGATAAGATGATAAATAGGAAAATGCTTTGCAATAGTAAAGTTATTTTTATTATTACTTTTATCTAATGATATCAAAGAATAATGAGATATAAAAATATCATTTGGCCTTGGTGAGTACAAAATTGTTCATGTATGTCAAGGAAAGATGGAGACTGAAGGTTTCAACCTGAAATCCAGAGGTCAAATTGAAACCGTGGACAAAGACGATTCTTACAAATACCTTAGACTGCTCTAGTCAAGATCTCTTAAGCATGAGGCTGTCAAAGAGAAATCTATAGATGAATATGTTAAGGGAGCTGCTGTCATTCTGAAATCAAGGAAAAATGGAAAGAATACGTTTAATCCAATTCACACCTCTCCAAACACCAGCCTTAATATACAAGTGTTGTACATTATGTAATTGTACAATGTACATTGCATAATGTAAAATGACTCCTAACAAATCTGGGAAGTACCCAAACAAAACCCCCTAGCAATATTAAAGAAACACAGGGTTCATCCCACAAATGCAGCTATAGAAAAATCAACACTTTATCTCCCAAAAGGAGGGAGATGATCAATTGATATTCTCAGAGCACACCCATGGGAAACAGGCTAGATTCCATCAGGAATACTTTTGGAAACAGCAAACATCACTCCATCAAATGAGTAGTAGAGGCTGACAACAGCCAGACATAATTGTATTGTTAGATTACAACCTAAAGCAGTTTATCTTCAGATGGAATCTGTGACATGTCTCCAATCCAAGAGAGGAATCCAAGGGCCTTCCATGGGTGACATCCCCGTGAACACAGCCAATGATATGTCAGCAAAGAAACTTCAAACAAATAGCTGAGTAACAAAGATTTGTTTGTGGTTTATGATGGCAGTCCAGGACCAGAACATTCCTGCTGGAAATTATAGAAGGGTTATTCTTAAGAAGTCCACACTGAGTAATCGATGCAAACAAAAATAGTAATATAGAAAATATCATAGAAATTATTTAGTGGTACAATCAAGGTTTGAATTCAGGTCCTCTGAATCTAAATCCAGCTTTCTTTCTACTATACTATGATACCTCTCAGATATGAACACAACTTTTATTTATTTATTCATTCAATCACGTAGTAGTAGTAGTAGTAGTAGTAGTAGTAGTAGTAGTAGTTGTAGTAGTAGTATAAACTGACAGTATCTCATAGCAGACTAAAAAAAATTTAACACCTGCATGTCCTGGTGGCTAGAATTATATGTCATGAACTAATAGATGACAAATCCCTGTACTACATATGTAGACCTCAAAAGATTCTTGTGAACTCAAGCAATAAACTATAATGGAACTGGATCATTATAACTCTTACCACAATTGTCTGGACATAACACAGATTTATAAAATTTGAAAAACAGTCAGTCAGTGAACAAGATTTTATTAAATGCCTACTAAGTGCCATGTATTGTGCCCTTAGAAAATTTTTAAAAAAGGCTAAAAGATAGTCCCTGCCCTTAAGGAGCTCCCAGTGTCTAATGGGGGAGACATCATGTAAACAAATATGTACAATCTATCTGCAGGATAAATAGGAAATAATCAACAGAGGGAAGGCACTGGAATTAAGAGGGATTGGGAAAGGTTTCCTGTAGAAGGTGAGATTTTAGCTGGGACATGGAGGAAGCCAGGAGGCAGACATGAGGAGGGAGAACCTTCCAGGCATGAGGGATAATCTGTGTAAATGCATGGAACTGGGAGATGTCTCCATACCAAATGCTCACAGTGTCCAAGCTTCATTGATTGAAAGGTCTTAAACATATAGAGATCTAAAAGACATTAAAACAATGTAGCGATAAGCCAAGGTACAGGTTATCGTCCTATCTACTGCTGGAGTTGTACTGAGAATACTTTGTGTGAGCTTATAGAAGAGAAATTTATATCCTAGTACTTTTGTTCAGCTACAAAGAGCGGTTTTTTTAACCCATTTGTGCAGAGGATGGAGTATAAAAGAATAATAGCAGGTTAGCAGCTTGTCCCAGGACCGCTTCTATCTGAACTTCATTGGGTTCTGTGATCGTACAATGTACATTGCATGATGTAAAATGGCTCCTAAGAAATCTGGGAAGGATTTTTCCCCAATAATAATAATGTTATGAAGCAGTACTGAGACTTCATGAAAGAACTAATCCCTGCAGTTCATTGTTGAATGAATGAATGAGTGAGTGAATGAAATATAATCTAGCAAGTATACTCTAATCCCTGGCCACTGGGGTAGACATCATTCAACGGAGCTTCCTTGACTCTCGGGAACCAACCTCTGGTCCTCCATCTTGGTTAGGTTGCCCACCTTAGCAGTTAGTGCCATTGACTCCAAAGCATTTCCAGCAGGATGGAGGGGGGAGGGGTATTGGTATTTTTTCATTTTTTTTCATGTATCTTGCCTTCTTTTGGTACCAGAACATGAAGAAGGGCCACTTTCTCCACTGGCTTTTATACCAAGGAGACAGTTTACAATAGTTCCGAGTTGAGGCCAACTACAGAGCTATGATGCCCCATCTCTTTCTTTGATTCTTAGGAATAGTTGTATCAGATTTCCCTAATGTGTAAAGGAAAGAAAGAAGATAACAAACTTTTATTAATTTCCTATTGTATGTTAGGCACCGTGCTAAGAACTCTACCATTATTACTTTCATCTTCATAACAACTCTGGGACATGGTCCTATTCTACAACTGGGGAAACTGAATCAGAGAGATTTTTGTTTTTACTTGCCCAGGGTCACATAGCTGGAAAGTGTTAATCCAATCAGTGATATTCCTGGAACCCAATCTGTCATCATTTCAGGGTTGTTTCCAAACTGTCATAGACTCATAAAATTGCAAGGAACCTTACTAAGTCATTGAGATCGCCCTTCCTCCCATTTTATAGATGAAGCCTACAGAGGTTAAGGGACCTGTCCTGAGAGCTACATAGTTAGTGTCATAGACAAGATTTGACTTTAGGTCTTTATGACTTTAAGTGTAGTGCTATGCCCATTATCCTAGACTACTCTTACTAATGATCTTAGGGCATGTGAAATTACTACGGTGTGTCACTGTGGAAGGCATTCCCTTATTTTTCCATTCCACAATATCCCCTCAAACACACACACACACGGCCAACTTGGATGAAGTGGTTGGGTTTTGAGAGGGTTAATAATAACAACTACTTGCATTGAAGATCTCTGAAACTCTTTCCTCATAGTAACCCTATACAGTAGGTAATACAATTATTATTATCCCCATTTTTCAGAAGAGGAAACTGAGGCACAAAAAGATAAAATGATTTTCTCAGGGCTATGCCGTGTCAAAACCTGGCTAAAAATTCAGATCCACTGACTTTTAAGATCAGTCACTCAGATATAAATATAAGTCATTATGGTCATATTAGTATTATTACAGGCCTATGAAATGAGAGAGAAAGAATCAGGGAGTTGTTATTGCTACTAGTGAGAAGAGATGATGGGAAGTGAGAGTCCAGTTGTTCCTATCATCGGCAGAGGATGTAAAAAGAGTCATGTGGACAGATAGTCCAAGACATGGCTTATGGGGCTAGAGAGCAGGTGATCCACTCCTTGGGGGTGACTGTGACTTCTTGGCTTTATTTCATCTCAGAGGGGCAAATATAGCCCGGAGAATGAGATGAAAGGAGCCAAGTATGTCCATTTTAAATCATCCCTTGGAGCCTTAGGGAAGCCCAACCTAACCAAGATGGAGGACCAGAGATTGGTTCCCGAGAGTCGAGGAAGCTCCATTGAATGATGTCTATCCCAGTGGCCAGGGATTAGAGTATACTTGCTAGATTATATTTCATTCACTCATTCATTCATTCAACAAATATTTGTTAAGTGATTACAATGTCTCTGTGTTAAGCAGAGGGGATGGAACAATAATAAAATGTAACAGCTTATATTCTGTTTGAGTGGCACAGGCAATGTATGCACATATAAGTAAATACAAAATATTTATGCCATAAATACTAAGTTATATGTAGACCACTAGCACCTAGGGAATCGTAGTACAATTTCGTAGCGTGTGGTGCCAGGGCTGAGCCTCAAAAGAAGCTAGGGATCCTCAAAGACAAAAGGGAAGAAGAAAGACTCTCTAAGCATGGCAGACAGAGCATGGTATGGAGATGGGGCCTGGCTTCTTATGGCCAGGGATCAGTCACTAAGCCAGTTTGACTGAAAAGCAGAGTCCCTAAAGGAATATGGTAATCTTTCCTTATATGCCCAGCACTTAGTAAAGTGCCTGGCACATAGGTCCTTAATAAATGTTTATTGACTAAATAATATGCATTAAATCTGCAAAAAATATCCTGGAGTCAACTGGTAAAGAGTTTAAATGTCAAATAACGGAATTCACCTTTTAACTTAGAGGCTATAGGGAGCCATTGAAGCTTCATACACAGGAGAATGACATGATTTGTAGCGTTTTTCAATTTCCTGCATGTAAATGCTCACGCTGAAAATCTAACAATCGGCTCTTGCAAGGTGGTCTGAGTTGACTCTAATACACCCGTGCTTTTAGTTCTAAGTCTGCTATCTGTGATCTTACCTCTCTCATATCCAACCCCCTGCCACATCCTACTGATTCTATCTCTATGATATCTCTCACATGTGCCTAATCCACTCCCTTGGCTACTGGTTCAGGCCTCTATCACTTCTTACTCAGACTGTTACCGTAGCTTCTTCATTGGTTTCTGCCCTGAGTGTCTCTCCCCTCTAAATCATCCTTTACACGGTTGCTGAATTGACACTTCTAACTCACAGGTCTGATCTCTTCACTCCAGTGGTCGAGAAGCTGCAGTTGTTCCCCATTGCTCTTTGGATAAAACACAAATGTCTCTATTTGTCATGAAAAGTCCTTCACAACTTGGCATTAGATTCTTTCCAGGTTTTTACACATTACACCTTTCTATGCACATTCCATTCTGGCCAAACTGGTCTACTTCTGCTCTCCATCCACAGCCATCCATAGTCCTATCGATGGGACTTTGACCAGACTGTTCCCCTTCCTGGCCTAGAATGCATTTCCTCCTCAAGTCTGCCCTGGAGTAGCCTTGTGTCCTGAGTGTGGAATAAACTGTAAAGGAATAGCCTGGAAGGGAAGTGGCCCACCAGCCCCAGCCAGAGGGCACCTCTCTTTGGGCCCAGTAGAAGTCTACAGGTCTTACTTGATATTGTATCTTAGAACTGTTGCCATCCAGAGCTGGAATGTCTAAAAGAACACTGACTGTCAGAGCTCTAAGGGCCCTAGAAGAGGGAATGAAAGAGTTGTGAGGGGTCTTAGAACAGGGGATATAAGGTCTGGGAGGGATCTTAGAAGAAGGAACGTCAGAGCTGGGAGGGGGCATTAGAACAGGGGATGTCAGAGCTGGGAGGTATCTTAGAGACCATCTAGTTTGACTCCCTCATTTTATAAATGGAAAAACCGAGTGTCTATGAAAGGAAATTACTTGTCCAGTGTCACCAAACTGGTAAGTGATAGGATCTAACTTCCATTCCTCAAGTGTTTCTGCACTACCCAATTTGTCCCCCACAAATCTAACTGGATCTTGGAGAGCTGTTTTTCCTGTTTGTGCGCCCCTTCTTTCCCCCTCCCTACCTTCCAAGACCTTCAGCCCAGCCCTGTTGTATGGGCAGGAAGGAAACATCAGCCAGACCACAGAAGGTTGCCTTTAAGTATGGGGGGCAGGGCAGGGTGCTGATTCAGGGCCAGGGTCCCCTTAGCCAGAGTTTGGCTGTTATTTTCATTTAGGCCAAAGTAGATGAAACCTGAGAGCCTGGGGACCTCCTCATAAGGACATTGGTCTCAGACCCCCTAGAAGTCATCTTGAAACATGTCCATAGCCTTTTTCTTGTGTCCAGCAATCAAGACTCAGGTTCTAGGATCAGCGTTTTGGGGAAGTGTGGGTGCACAGCTCCAAGGATGACAGAAGGGATTAAAACAAGGACAGTATGACATAGTGAGTGAAATATAGAGGAAGGAGGGAAAGAGAGAGACAGACAGAGATAGAGACAGAAAGAGAAACAGGGAGACCAAGACAGAGAGAGACACAGAGACAGAGAGAGAGAGACAGAAAGAGAGAGGCAGAGAGAGAGAAACAGAGAAAGAAACAGAGATAGAGAAGCAGAGATAGTAAGAGAGACAGAAATGAGAGATAGAATAATGAGAGAGAAGCTAGATAAGGAGGAAAGGAGATAGGCATAGATAAATGAGAGACAAAGAGAGAGAGAGGGAGGGACAGAGAGAGAAGGAGAAAGGGGAAAAAGAGAACAAGAGGAAGATGAATGAGAGTATCCCTTCCCCCTACTACAATTATTGCCTCCTACATCCGTATAATATATTCATATGTGTGTATAATAGGAGATTCCATGAGTGCATGAGATTTCCAGATGTACTACAGTTATTGGTTCCTGAGGCTCTCCAGTGACCTGGCTCTTCCAACTTGCCCTCACAAGTACATATGGAGACCATCCAACGTACAGGGGAAAGAACTCTGGGATTGGGTGTCAGGAAACCTGAGTTGTAGCCCCAGACCTGCTGCTGACCTTGGGAAAGCCACTCCCGCCCCCTTCCTCTGGGGCTCAGTTTTCCTATTTGTGAAGTAAGGAATTCTGGAGACATCCCGATGCAGTAAAAGGAGCCTGGAGTTTAGGGACAGAAGATGGCTCTACAACTTCTTAGCTAGGTGACCTTGGGCAAGTCATTTGATAAAATGTAAACTCCTTGAGGGCAGAGATTGTTTCCTCTTTGTTTCCATTTCCCCAGCCACTGGCAAGGTGCAGGCCACTTAGGAGACTTAATAAATGCTTGTTGATTGATTAATTGCCATCACTTAAGCTCCTAGGGCCTCACTTCCCTCCCATATGAAAAGACAGGTCGGATTAGGTTATCTGCTAGGCCCTGCCGGACTTTAAATCCTCTAATCCTATGACACAGTCTCTCCATCCCTTCCAGCTCCACCATCCTCTTCCTAGATGCTGCCTTGCCAAGTCTGCAGATTCACTCACCTCATTTGGAAGGATATGTTCTTTCCCGTCTTCTCCTTTCTCCTCTCCCCACGAGGTGGTCGATAAACCAAATCCTCCCCCACCTCCCCGACTCTATCCTCATTCCCTTGATTCCCCCACCACTGTTCTCCTACCTCCCTCCACTCATCCCGTTTCCCTGTTGGGCTCTGAGCCAGCATGGTTTTACCCAGGACAGTGGGGCCTTTGAAGCCCAGGCTGTGGGAAGGCCAATAGGGTGTGTGTGGGGGGGGGGGGGAGAAGGCCCAGGAGAAGAGCTGGGGGAGACGATCCAAGAAAGCCTCAGGCAGAGACAGCCACTGCCCAGAAAGGGAAATTTACAGCCAGAGCTCCAGAGCCCTCACGGGCCCCAGCTTATTGCATTTTACACAAACGTGAGTTAGATTGGGTTACTGCCGAGTTTCCGCCTGCTTTATTGGGGTCTATTTTCAGACCTTAGCCTGACAGTTTGGAAAAGCCAGTGGGGAGGCAGGTGGAGAGAGGGAGAGAGGGAGGGGGAGGGAGGAGGGGAGAGAGAGACAGAGAAACAGAGAGACATAGAGAGATGGAGAGAGGAAGAGAGACAGACAGAAACACAAAGAGACAGAGACACACAGAGAAACAGAAAGAGATGCACAGAGAGAGGCAGAGACAGAAAGACAGAGATAGGGACAGAAACGGGGACAGAGACACAAAAACAGAGAGAGGGAGACAGAAAGACAAAAACATACACAGACAGAAAGACAGGCAGACACAGGCACATAGAGAGAGGCAGAGACAGAAAGAGAGACATGAAGAGAGAGATAGGGACAGAAACAGGGACAGAGACACAAAAATCCAGACACAAGAAGAGGGACAAAGACAGAGAGAGATGGAGAGAGAGTGACAGAGAGACAGGAAAGAAAGAGAGACAGAGAGGAAGAGGAGAGAAAGAGAGGATGCAGACAGAAAGATGCACAGGAAAAACACAGACACAAAGAAAGAAAGACATGCAGAAGACAGAGACACAGAAAGACAGGGAGAGAAGAGAAAGAGAAAGAGGGAGGGAAAGAAAGGCAATGGAGCAGAGAAGGGGAGGGAAAGCAACAAAGAGGGATATTGAACAGAGATAGACACAGGCAGAAGGAAATAGAAAAAATGACTTAAAAAAAAAGGAAAAGAAATGTCTTTCAATATCTAGCATATTCATGAAAGGGACAGAAGCCAGTGAGACTTAAACCAATAGAATGGAAACCCATATAGAAAAACATTAAACTCCATGAGGAGGGAATATGTGAATATATGTCTAGGCTACTTAAACTTAACCATTTAGTGCATGTGTCCATTCACTCCATAACTAGGGTGGAGCAACTGGGGCTTTATCCAAGGGCACCCTAATTTAGAGGGTGCTAATAGCACTTGTGATCTTTCAGCAGTGGCAGAAGAGTTGAATTTAGCTCATAGTGAGAGCAGCTAAAAGAGCAAACTACCAGAGGGCACACTTCCTCCATCTATATTTTCCACTCTACTTGAGCTCCCCCATTTCCTCCTCCAAACCCTACAATGTGGCAGAGTAGCCTTGCTATGTCCAGGGCCTCTCTCTCATGAAACTTTGAGAGGTTGATCTGATGGCAGGTTTTGTGCAGTTTAACCCAGGTGTGAGTTTGGTAAATCTTACTCAAGGTGCTCTTGGGCACAGGTACACACACACACACACACACACACACACACACACACACACACACACACGTAAAAACTCTGAACTCAACATATGTAACTCCACCACCTCCTATCTGTAAAATGTAACAACAGAGTAAACTTTGGCTCATAGGGTCATTGATGAGGAGATGGATAAAATCTTTGAGATTATCTAGCCCAACTGTCACATTTTATGGATGAGGAAACTGAGGCCCAGAGAAATGAAGGCAGTTGCCTAAGGTCATACAGATAGTAAGTGAGTACTGAGGTCCTCTGAGTCCAAAGCCAGCCCCATTTCTACTGCAGCATGCTATTTCATTTGTCAGCTCTCTGATTATTGGTATCAAGTGACTCCTAAACCAGTGAGACACATGCTTGATAAAAAGATTTGCCACTGTGGTAGAAGATGGGAAGAAAAAAAGTCTAAATGTAGCAGAGGGTCCCTATTAGGGAAGTCCTTCAGATGCTCCTGTTTGCAAATGAAATCATGAATGAAGTCCTGGAACTTTGCAGTGGGAGCCATACTACCCAGAGCTGTAACTAAGGCAAGGCAACTGGGATTTTTACCCAGGGTACTGACATTTAGAGGGTGCTACCATCACTTGCAGGCTGTCACCTGCCAACAGTTAGAAACAGCTAAGTTTAGTACCTTGTTAGCAAGAATCAATAGTTAAAATGAGAAGCTGCCATATGGCATGGTCTTGTCACCATCATTCCCTTCCCCTATTAGCCATATAATAGTTAAGTTCCTTCTTGGCCTAGTCATATACTGGCCTCTCCAGCCATTCTCATGGTTTCCAGTGATCTTTAACCAGGGTGTCAAGGAGTCTGTTTATTTACCATGAGCAGCACATCTCAGGCTTTCCCTAATAATAGAAACTTGGGTTTCAGGGTTTCTACCCATTTCAACCCTTCCCTACAACTGAAATTGCCTTAAAAAGTTGATTTGAGAGTACATTTTGTGCCACTTGCCCCAGGTGCCAAATTTCCTAATTATATCTCTGATAACCACTCCACAGTTTAATGTCACTATCCAAAGAGAAACAACCAAGTGGATGAAAAATGTTTATTGCCCAGACTATGATATGCAAGTGGATGGTCAATCCATGAGGCTCATCATTTATTGATTGATCACATACCTAGGACAAATACTCCAAATGGGTAATGATTTGAGCCCCAAATTGAATGCAAAGCAGTCATTGTCCTCACAGAACTTACTTTCTAAGGGAGGAAGACATAAAAGGATGCTGCAAAGCATGGTGGGTGCATGAAACTACCCAATGCAGAGGCATGGTAGAGAGGCATGGTAGGCATCCTCCTTAAATAGAGGTTCTTGGAGGATTCTTTCATCCAGTCAGAGGAACAGGTCAAAAGTATGGAATGTACTTTCAATGTGTGAATTCCAGGGCTGGATGGAAATCCCAGGATAAGGCAGCTAGGTGGCACAGTGGATAGAGCACCCGCCCTGGATTCAGGAGGACCTGAGTTCAAATCCGGCCTCAGACACATGACACTTACTAGCTGTGTGACCCTGGGCAAGTCACTTAATCCCATTGCCTAATCAAAAAAAAAATCCCAAGATAAAGAGGTTTCTGAGGCATGGTAGAGAAAGTCTGAAGGGCAGGCTAGAGAGGGATGGATGGTAAATTGGTTAGTGCTGTGAATGACCTCAAGCTTCTCCCTGAAAGAAGGATCCATCCTTTCAGCAGTGATGTCTGGTTACTATATGACTGCAAATCATGGGATTCCATAGTCCCTGCAGAATTTAAGTTGTATGTCACCCAAAGGGCAATGGAGAGGCACGTGGCAGGTGAAAGTAGACTGCAACACATTAGCAATGAAGAACTCCTTGTGAGATGAGATGTCTGATTGGAAAGAGAGGACTAGTCATGCAGGAAGAATGAGAAGGACATATGAAATGAGCCACTAGTGTCTATGGAGTACCAAAAGATCTAGACGAGGAAGGTCCCCACCCACTAGGTACATTCCCTGGAGAAGATTATCAGGAGAATATAAACCAGAGTCACACATAGGCATAGATGAGCTGCTACCAGCACCCCTGGAGGGAATACCCACATTGCTGAAGTCACAGATCCAATGAAACATGGTGCTAGATTCTGGGATAGGGATGAATAAAGTATAGTTCCTGTCGTAATGAAAACCGACAGTAATGACAAAATATGGGTTTCTTGAGAATAGGGAACATTTCATTTTTGTTTTCATATCTAGCACAGTCCTTGGCCAATCCTGTGTGCTTTCTAACAGCTCATTGATTGATTGAATAATAAAAAAGCAGAATATGATAGACAAATGTCATACATGGATTAGGAAAGCACAGAGGAGGGAGAGGCCACTTTGGGCTGGGAGTGAGGAGGATGACAGAATTTGTGAAACTCGTGGAGGAAGTGGCCCTTTAGCTGGAGATACAATTGGGAAGTCACGTTGAAGCCAGTTCATGGAGAGCCTGGAATTCTAGGATCTGTGATTTGAATTCCTGAGTTCACGCCTATCAGCACCATCAACATCCATAAGTCTTAGAGCTATAAGGGGTTCAGGAAGGGAGGAAGGATGGATGGAAGGAGAAAGGAAGGAAAAGAAGTGAGGAGGAAAACACGTACTTACTAGGTGCCTACTACACGCCAAAAATTATGCTAAGAGTTTTACAAATATTGCCTCATTTGATCCTTATAACAACCTTGGGAGGTAGGTGCTGTTATCATCCCCGTTTTATAATTGGGAAAACTGAGGCAGAGGTCATGACTTGACCAGGGTTACTCAGGTAGTAATTTGAACTGAGGTCTTACTAACTCCAGGCCCAGTGTGTTATCTACTGAGTTATCCAGCTGCCCTTAGATTTCATTTAATCCAACTCCTACCGCACCTCTTTGCCCACCTGTGCCTTTATTCATGACATCATTGGCTTGGTAAAGAGAAAAGGAAGAAAATAAGCATTTCTTCAGCTCCTACTATGTGCCAGCTGCTGTGCTAAGCATTTTACAAATATTATCTCCCTTGATCCTTACAACTTTGGGAGGTAGGTGCTGTTATCCCCATTTTACAGATGAGGAAACTGAGGCAGACAGAAGCTAAATAACTTACCTAGGGTCACACAGTGTCCCAGGTGGGTTTTGAACTTGAATTTTCTTGACTCTAGGCGCAGTGCACCATCCACTAGACTACCTAGCTGCATAGGACAGAACTCCTTTTGTTCCTTGTTTTAAAATGCCAAAGCTTTTACATTCATTATCTCAGTAGATTTTTGCAACAGTCCTGTGAACTAGGTGCTGCAGATATAATCATGCCCATTTTACAGATCAGGAAACATAAACTCAGAGAAGTCTAGTAACTTACGCATGCCCACACTAGTAGGATCTTGGACTTAGGGTTGGAAGAGACTCTAGTTGTCATTCAGTCCAACACCATGATTTTATAGATGAGGAAGCTGAAACCCAGAAAGGTAGAGTGATATGACCAAACTTACATAAGCGGTAAGCATCAGTGGCTGGATTTGAACCCAAGTCCTTTGATACCACAGTCAGTACTCTTTCCCAATCAACCTCATGTCCTCCTGACTCTAAAACTGGGATCTTTCAACCACGAAGCACAGCCTGCTGGGGAGATTTCCCTCCAGATGCAGGTGAGGCACCTGTGGTTATGTCTTGTCAGTTTCAGTTAATATTCCTCCATGGGATATGAAAGCACCAGCTGACTGCTGGCTCCATGAGCATCCCAAGGCAGTCCTTAATGTCCTGAAGGGTCAGCGGTGGCTGGACCCAGAGGGTATTGTATTTGACAATCAAATTCCAAATGTCTCAGAGGGATGGAGGATGTAAACATTTGGACAGCTCATGGGCCAGATCAAAGGACTTATTAGTGACCATCAGTCATTGACTTCTCCCAGAAAAAAAAAAAAGGAAAAACCTTTACTAATTAGGAAAAGCAGAAAGTCTGCCGGCATTGAACTCACCCAAACTAGGATGCATGTTTCTAAAAATTCTTTGAAACATAAGCCTCTTAGAAGACTCACTGAAGCAGCAGGGTTACAAACTAGCCTTCTTGCTGTACCTCACACATGACACTTCATCTCTCACCTCCATACTTTTGCCCTGGTCATGCCCCATTCCTGGAATGCCATGTCTCCTTCCCTCTGAATCTTAGACTCCCTAGTTTACTTCAAATCTTAATTCAGGTGCCAACAATCTCCTTAACTACAGAGATGAGAATGGTGAGCCACTCCATTTGCAAAATGGAGATTTTATATACAAGCATTATGTACCGAATGGGAGGTTAGGAAAGAAATCAACTCAACAAACATTAATCTTTAAATACCTATCCTGTGCTAGATATGATGCAAAATGCTGGGGAATCCAAAGATTAAAAACCCAAGGCTTCCCTCAAGGCACTCACACTAGGACGAGACCAAACTTTGTACCCATAAAAGGACAAATAAATATAAACTAATATAACTCAAGCAAGGAACGTCTGAGTTCTTGGGGCAAGCTTACGATCTAGAGCCTAACAATGGACAGCCATGGCATTAGGAGGTTTGGGACCATCTCTGTTTAGGTATCCCAGAGCTACAGCCCCAAACGGATGTCCTACAGCCATCTCACATGTACATGTGTCACGTACAAAATAGATCTCATTATATTGCTCTCCAAACCCACCCCTAGTCTCAATTTCTGCTTTTACTCAAGGAATCATCATTCTTTCAGTCACTCTGGTTCACAGCCTTAGAATCATCTTTGATTTTTTTCCCCATCACCCCCATGAATCTCTTCCATCCATCCTTTCTCCTCCCTCACATGCCCACCACCCTAGCTCATCTATCTCCTCTGTTCTAGACCATTATAGTATCCTAAATAATGAGTCCGACTGTGCATTCCCCTCCTCAGTAAACTCCAATGGCTCCCTATTATCTTTAGGATGAATTACAAATTCCTCTATTTGCCTTTGAAAGCCCTTTGCCACCTGGCCCCTTCCTGCCTTTCCAACCCTTAAACACGCTCTTCCCTCCCTCAAATACCATAGTCTAGTGAAAGTGATCCTTTTGCTGTTCCTGAGGTACTACACCCTGATCTCCTATCTTCCTTCCTGTGATACCTCTTCACCTTTGCCCTTTAGTATTCCAAATTTCCCTCAAAGCTCAGTTCACCTAATTAATCAGACCTTTCCTGATTCCCTCACCTGCTAATACCTCCCATCTCTAGCTCCTGCCACACATTACCTCATGTTTATGGTAGTTATATAGGTGTCCCCAAATTGCACTAAAGACTTGGGATACCTTGTATTTATTTCACAAATAATTATTTTTTTTATGTGTGTTCTCCCCCTCAAGAGGTAGGCATTGTTTCATTTATGTCGCTGCCTTGCAAAGTGCCTGGCATATAGTAATCACTTAATACATGCTTGTTGATTGATTGAAACAGCTACGTGGCACAATGGATAGAGTACTGGGCCTGGAGTCAGGAAGACCTGAGTTCAAATCTGGCTTCAAACACTTACTAGCTGTGTGAACCTAGGCAAGTCACTTAACTCTCTTCCCCTTAGTTTTCCTCATCTGTAAAATGAGCTGGAGAAGGAAACGGCAAACCACTCTGGCATCTAAGCTAAGAAAACCCCAAATGGGATCATGAAGAGTAAGACATGACTGAAATGACTCAACAACAACAAATTGATTGATTAATTGCTACTTTTTGCTAGCTGTTTGACTTTGGACATGTCACTTCCACTCTTTGTGTCCCAGCTTTCTCCTCTATAAAATAGAGAGTGCTAGGAGATTCCAGAGTATTGATGATGAAGTGTGATACCCATCTCTTAAGAAAGAGAGGCGATTGACTGACCAAAGATGTAGAGTGAGAAATACACACATACACACATCAGGACGTGGCCAATGTGGAATGTTGTGGGCTGGATGATGCTAATATGTTACAAGAATTCTGTTTTCCATTTTCTTTTTTTCCCACAATTTGGATGAGTTGGGAAGGGAGGCATAGGGATTGAGAGAAAGAAGGAAAGAAAGGAAGGAAGAAGAAAGGAAAAAAATAAAGAAAGGAAGGATAGGAGGAAGGAAAGAAAGAAAGAATAAGGAAGGAAGAAAAAAGAAAAAAGAAAGAAGGAAGGAAGAGAGAAAGAGGAGGGAGAAGAAAAGGAAGGAAAGAAGGAAGGAAGATGCACAGGCTAGATGGACTGATTTGAAAGCTGCACATTACCTTTATTATAGACTTAGGAAGAAAAGCAAGTTCTATATACTACAGACTTGTAGTTTCATGTATCTTCTTTTTTCCTGCTATGTATATGGAAATGCTCATTTTACTTGGTGTTTGTTAAGTTCAGAATTTAAAAATAATTACAAATATAATAAAAGGTTGGACTAAATGATAGGACAGCGCATGTGTCGGGGTAGAAAGAGAGCTAGATTTTTAGTTAGAGAACCTGGGTTCAAATCCTCCCCCTGCCACTTTCTACCAGCTGGGGAGGTCAACCTCTCTGGGCCTCATTTATATTGTAAAATGTGGCTTCTAGGGCTGTATCCTGAAGAGATCATAAAAATGGGAGTAAGACCCACATGTACAAAAATATTTATAGCAGCTCTTTCTTGTGGTGGCCAAGAATTGGAAATTGAGGGGATGCCCATCCATTGGGGAATGGCTCAAGAAGTTGTGGTATATGAATGTAATGGAATACTATTGTGCTATAAGAAATGATGAACAGGCTGACTTCAGAAAAACCTGGAAGGACTTAGATGAACTGATGCTGAGTGAAGTAAGGAGAACATTGTACACAGTAACAGCCACATTGTGCGGTGACTGACTTTGATAGACTTAGCCCTTCTCAGCAATGCAAGGATCTAAGACCACTCCAAAAGACTCATGATGGAAAATGCTATCCACATCCAGAGAAAGAACTATGGAGTCTGAATGCAGATGGAAGCATATTATTTGCTCTCTCTCTCTTTTTTGTTTCTTCTTTCTCATGGTTCCTCCCATTGGTTCTAATTCTTCTTTACAACATGACTAATGTGAAAATATGTTTAATAAGAATGTATATGTAGAGCTTATATTGTTACATGCCATCTTGGGGAGGGAGCAGGGGAGAGAGGCGGAGAAAATTTAAAACTCAAAAGCTTATGAAAGTGAATGTAGAAAACTAAAAACAAGTAAATTCATTTTTTTTAAATGTGGGGTTAGACTGTCTAGCCTCTGGGGTTCCTTCTAGCTCTAAATCCTAAGTTAACAAGGATCTCTACCTCATCTGAGAAACTATACCCTAGATACAAGGCAGCTAGTCTACAGCCCAGTTGACAGACTGAATTCATTGTTCAGTTGTTTTTCAGTCATGTCTGACTTTGCAAGACCCCATTTTGGGTTTTCTCGACAAAGATACTAGAGTGGTTTGCCATTTCCTTCTCCAGCTTGTTTTACAGATGAGAAAACTGAGGCAAACAGGGTTAAGTGACTTGCCCAAGGTACAGCTAGTAAGTGTCAAGTATTTAGTCTGAGGCTGGATTTGAACTCAGGTCCTCCTGACCTCAGGGCCAGTGCTGTATCCACTATGCCACCTAACTGCCCCAAGATGAGTCTTTCTGACTCCAGACTTGGTACTCTATGCACTATGGAGCCACCTAGCTGCCCTTCAACCATATGAAGTGCGTACTATTATTATCCCCACTTTACAGATGAGGAAACGGAGGCAAACAGGGTGAAGTGACTTGTCCAGGGTCACACAGCTAGTTAGTGAATGTCTGAGGCCAGATTTGAACTCAGAAAGATTGAGTCTTCCTGACTCCAGGCCCAGCAATCTATCCAATACAGTGCCACCTAATGGACATAATCTTAATAGTAATCAATAATAATAGCATTTATATAGCGCCTTAAGGTTTACAAAGTGTTTACATATGGTAACTCATTTGATCCTCACAACAACCCTGGGAGGTAGAATACTATCATTATCCCCATTTTACAGATGAGGAAACCGAGACACACAGAGATTAAGTCACTATTAAAGAGTCACAGAGTGTGTCTGAGGTCTGACTTTCAACTTAGGTTTTTTCCTGACTCCAAGTCTCACATTCCTATACACCGTGCCATCTCACTGACATCAAAGCATCAAAGCATAGTGGTTAGAGCAATGGTTGCCAGAGCCAGGAAGACATCAATTCAAATCACACCACTTACAGATTGGCTGTGCAACCCTGGGAAATTCAGTTGACATGTCAGTGCTCTAGTTACTCTCATTGGCTATAAATGGCAGGAAAAGCTCTGATCTGCACTGGTGGAGGGTGTTTCCTCACCTGGCAGCTCCCCTTACCAATGAATTCACAGGTCCAATCCACAGTCCATATCAAAATAATAACCAGCATCAGTAAACTGCCCCTCCTCCTTCCCTTGCAAGACAGAAGTTAGGTACTGCTGTGAAAACAGTGGTTTCTTTTTCTCTGTTGCTGGTTGGCAAGAGTGCCCTCATGTGTCTCCACCTTGTCATTTATCATTTACTTTTTTTCCAAACACATAACTTTACTTCCGATGATTACATCAATATAATTTTGAAGCAATGCTTTTTTTTTAACCCACTTCCCATGGTCCATGGGACGTACTGAAAGCTCCGACGAGCCATCTCTGTCTTGGATGGTTGGTGTTACAGCTGCCAGAGAGTCCTAGATCCCCTCACAGACCCCTATGGAGAGCAAACAAGCAACTGCCTTCAGCCGAGAAGGTTGGAAACGCAGTGACCCAGCCTGCTCCAGTGGCTGTCGGGATGTTTCCTGAATGGCAGGAAAATGAGTTAATTTCCAGCCAGCAGAGACTGATGTTTTCCCAGGGTTGTTTTAATTGGGCCTTATAAATCTAGTGCATATTAAAATATCTAATAAATTTTACAGTTATGGGGAATATAACTATTTCTTTTTAAGCCTGAGCTTAGTGCTGGTGAAATATGCCAGACATTTCTAGAGACGCTGGTTTTGCTTGTGTGTGAGGCTAGCAGATCTTATGGCTGTCACTGAGGAAGAATTTTCCCTGGAAGTGGATGGTAGATGGACTTTACCCCATTCACCATTGAAAGCATGGGACACATCCCAGAAGGGGGAAGAAGGGGGCCTCTGGTAAGAGTGTCAGATAAAGGGGACAATGTCATAGATGCCCAGAGTTGAAAGGGGCTTTCAAGATCACCTTTTACAACTCCTTTGTGTCATAGAGGGGGGAATTAAATTTCTGAGAAGGAAAGGGACTTGGCTAAGGTCACACAGCAAGTTAGTAGGAGAAGTAGGGACAGAACTCAGGTGTCTTGATACCCAGTCCACTGTTTGATCCATTAGATCACTTGGGAATTAGAAACTGTCTTAGGATTATAGGTTTCAGGGCTAGAAAGGACCTTAAAATATCATGGGAAGGAAGGGAAGAAACATTTATTAAGTACCTACTGTGTTCCAGACACTGTGTTAAGCACTCTGAAAAGTATTATATTTAATTCCCACAACTCTGGCAGGTAGATGCTATTGTGATCCCTATTTTACATCAGAGGAAACTGAGGCAGACAGAAGTTAAGTGACTTGCCCAGTGTCATATAGCTAGTAAGCATTTGAGATGAATTTGAACTCAGGTCTTCTTGACTATAGGCCTCATGCTCTAACCACTGCACCACCTAGCTGCATTATAGATTCTGAGCTGGAAAGGACCTCAGAGGCCAGCTTATCCAATCTCCTCATTTTACAGGTGAGGAAACTGAGGCCCAGAGAATTGAAATGACTTTTTTCACTCCATATGTGCTAGGTGCTAGTACATAGGTCCTTGGACTTTCAATACTGTATCTTTTCCATTTTGTCACACTTCCTCTTTTTCACACTTCCTCCCAGATCATCCAGCTCAGGAATTCTTTACCTTTTCTATGTCCTGCCATAGGACATGAACAGTCAGTTTAGCAAAGCCCATGTCTCTCAGAATCATGTTTTTAGATGCATAAAATAAGGATATGGCAAAGAATTGGAAACTGATGGTATGCCCATTAACTGGAAAATGGCAGAATAAGTTGTGGTATATGAATGTGATGGAATCCTATTGTGGGGCATCCCTTTAAAGAAACCTAGGAAGACTTAGATGAACTGATGTAAAGTAAAGTGAGCAGAACCAGGGGAAACGTTGTATACAGTAACAGCAACATTGTAATGATGATCAGCTATGAAAGACTTTGCTGTTCTGATCAATACACCATCATAATTACTGATGGTAATCCGCACTTAGAGTGCAGATTGAAGCTTTTGTTCTTCTTTCTTTATATTTCTTGCTTCTCCCCTGCCCCACGCAGAACATGGCTAATGTAGAAATATGTTTTGCACAATTTCATATGTACCACATTTCTTGACCTTTTAAAGAGTGAGGGAGGAGGTAGAGGGAGGGAGGGTATTTGAAACTAAAGATAAAAAAATGAAATAAAAAAATAAAAATACAGAGGATCACAAAAAGAATTACATTGAAATAAAGTTTTCAAAATATTAAAAAAAAACCAAATTCATAGACATCCTGAAATTTATCCATAGAAGAACCTCTGGTCTAGTCGGACCCTTTCATTTCACAGATTAGAAAATGGGGTCTTAGAGGGAGGACAGGGGTCAGCAAAGGTTATGCACCAAGTTAGCAACAGAAGTAGGATTTGAACTCTGGTCTCCTGACACCCAGTCCCTTTGCTGCAGATCTCCTTCCCTCTTTCCCTTCTTCACACACACGGCACCACTTAGTAGGGATTGGGAGCTAGTGTAAGATCATAGATTTAGAGGTAGAACTGAGTTCAGTTGGGTAGTTCAGTTTACAGGTCATAGTGGTGTCAAACTCAGAGACAGGGGCCACCAATCCATACACAAGGGTCCCTGTGGGTGCCTATTGACTTAGAAAACTGCATAGTGACATGATCTATGTTTTGTTGTATTTTTATTTATTTTGTTAAACATTTCCCAATTACACTTTAATAGGGTTAGGCAACATGTTTCACATTTCTGAGGTAGTTCAACCCTTTCTCTTTATAGATGAAGAAACTGGGCCACAAAATGGGGAAGAGACTTACCCAAGGTCACATAAGAACTCAGTAGCAGAACCAACTGTAGGACCAGGGATGTTTTCCACTGCACTAAGTTTACAAGAGGAGCAACTGGGTGGTGCCATGGATAGAGCACCAGCAGTGGAGTCAGGAGGACCTGATTTCAAATCTGGAGTCAGACACTTACTAGCTATGTAACCATGGGCAAGTCATTTAACCCTGTTTGTCTCAGTTTCCCCATCTGTAAAATGAGCTGGAGAAGGAAATGGCAAACCACTCCAATATCTTTGCCAAGAAAACCCCAAATGGGTCACAAAGAGTCGCAAACAACTCAACAACAAAAGTTTACAGGTGAAGTAAACCTGGAGGGGCCATGGTAAGACCTTGTATAAATGTTTATTGGCAGTTTATTGACTGACTGGATGATGCCAGAATTGCATTGATTAAAAAAAGAAACGGTCATGATCACTGAGACCACCCTCATTTCAGTCACGTCCGACTCTTTGTGACTCCACTTGGGATTTTCTTGGCAAAGATACTGGAGGGGTTTGCCATTTCCTTCTCCAGCTCATTTTACAGATGAGGAAATTGAGGCAAACAGGGTTAAGGGACTTGTCCAGGGTTACACAGCTAGTAAGTGTCTGACACCAGATTTGAACTTAGGAAGATAAGTCTTTCTGACTCCAAGCCCAGCACTATCCACTAAGCCACTTAATTACTTAATGAGTGCTGGTTGATTGATTTGCCTATACAACACCAAAACCTCTCGTGCCTTCTTCTTTGCCTACAATGGGCACAGCCCTTCTTAAACTGTTCTAGCCTATCACCCTTCCTTTGAACAACCACAGGCGCCTGGTTTTCTTCTATTCTGCACTGCTCTCTCAAGGTTTTGTGCGTCCTATTGCCCTATCTGCAGACGAGCCCTTCCAGAATAGGGAGTGGGAAAGTGTCTTCTCCTTTATTCCCCAGTGCCCCTTCATAGGGCTGAGCAAACAGTCCAAGCTCAATAAAGACATAGCGAGTGGAGTTAATGGAAACAATGGTCAATTTAATCGAACAAATGGTATGAAATGATGTTTTATTTCTTTAAATAAATTGACTTGACTATTCAGTCAAAATGAGTATATGTGCATAGCCTTGATGGGAGTGGGGGTGGGCGGGTAGAGAATAAGTCAATTCAGTGGGAGAATGGAGGGCACAGATGATTCTCTGGCTCAATACAGTGAAGGAATAGCCAGCTGACCTACTGAACTTATCATATTTCAACTTGTTGGTTTGGTTATGTGTAGACACAGTGTGGATTGTAATCATGGAGCAATAGAGGAGCAGAGGGTCTAGGAGGAATTCTTGAATATAAAGCTTAGAACAAGGGGCAACTAGGTGATGCAGTGGATAGAGCACCGGCCCTGAAGTCAGGATGACTTGAGTTCAAATCCGGCCTCAGACCAAACACTTGACACTCACTAGCTGTGTGACCCTGGGCAAGTCACTTAACCCCAATTGCCTAAAAAAAAAACCCAAAAAACAAAACAAAGCTTAGAACATCAGAGCTGAGGACATCCTTGGGACATGGACTGTCAGAGCAAGAAGAAAGAATGTCATGGGTACAAGGAACATTAGATGCCAACTAGCCCACCACCTCCACCTCAGAGCGCCCCAATCTCTTTTTTCTTTTGACAGCTGAAGACCCTATGTTTCAGAGAAGGGCAGTGACTTACTTGAGGTCACATAGCAAATGGGTATGGGGATTAGAACCTGGCTCTAATGACTTCCTACTTAATGCTTGCTCCAAAGATCATATGCTACTTACTCATCTTATGTTGGGATGAGGATAGAAGACCTCTCGATTTTAACCCATTCAAAGCCAGCGATCACCTTGATCTCCGCATTATACCCATTCTAAGGAATAGTTGACTGCAATTGTTGTGAGTGGGTAGTAGAGAAAAACTCTGTGTCTAACTGAAATAGGATGTGACTTGGTGATAACAAGAGATGGTCTGTCCAGTGACATTCCTACAGTGAGTGGACATTGTTTCTGTGATTGCATCAACTTATAAATTACTCCTAATATTATTGGGTGATTTTTGTCACTATTCTCCTGTAAAAGATGGTCCAAGGTATTCCAGATAGTAATTATATTTTTTAAATTTAAAAACTTATATTTTCAATTCCAAATTTTCTCCCTCCTTCCCCCACTCCTCCACCCATTGAGAAGGAAAGAAATACAACACCCATTATACATATGAAGTCATGCAAAATGTTTCCAAATTTACAGATAGTAATTAGCAGAGCCAGGTTTTCTGACTCCAAATTCAGAGTTCTTTCTACTGCACCTTTTTAGGTGAAGCACAGTCTATAGAAGGAAGAAAAGCTATTTGAAAGTAGAACTTGCTGCCTGCTAAAGTAGTGAGCACCCCATCAGTAAAGGTATTCAAACAGAGAATGGATTGTTACTTCTAGGAGATATTGTAGGATGGGATTTATGGATCAGGCAGAGTTGGACTAATGGACCTCTGAGGCCCTTTTCCAAATCTGGGATTCTATGAATCAGGGGGCCAGTTGCCCAGAGATGACCTCCCTGTGAAGTCTCTTAGACAAGGATGGGTTCTATTTCCCATGTGTTAAATCTTTAACCCTTAAATAGTCAAGGAAGCATTAAGCCTCAGCCTTCATTAAAAGGTCTGGGAAAGAACTGCCAAGAGCCTTTGTTGTTGTGCTAGCTCAGTTTATGGAGACCATGGGATCTCAAAAAGAGCTGACTAGGCAACTAGAATGTTGGTGGATCTTAGATTTCTACCTTAATGTCTCCTTTTATATAACAAATATTCCCTTAGGTTGGGGCTCTGGGCAGCCGTCTCCTTCACCTCTTCCACAGGAGCCCTTAACAGCTCATGGCTCTTTAAAGTCACTGAACTTTCCCATCAGAAGTCAACCTAGAGACAGGATATTCCCCAAATTCCCTGGCCTGCCCCACGGTACCAATCTGGGTGAAACACATCTGATACTTCCATTGGTGTGGCCAATTAACACTTGGGATTGACAGAATGGAACCGACTCTTCAGGCCACCTAACCTTCTGAGTTTTATAACGTCCTGGGCAGTGTCTCCCCCAGCTTTCTACCCCAGTGATTGCAATTTCAAAGCAAGGGTCCTGTGTTTCCTTCCATGTTGCTCTGGGATCAGAGCCAAAGCCAATTAAGAGCTGGAGTCTTCTTTGCTCTCATTTATTCCTGGCAAGCCAGAGGTGTCAGTAGTGGGGAGAAAGCCACATGGCCTCAAATATGCTTGTAATCCCAAGCTGAATTCTGGATTTCAACCTCCCCAATAGGTAGCCGAGGAGATCCTATTCCTTGAGTGATGGGTCACAACACTAAGTATATTTGGGTGTATAACTTCGCTCAGTCAATTAACAAGGCAGCTAGATAGCAATGATATAACAATGATAACAATAGTAATAATAATAAACTTTAAGATCTCCACATCTCTTTACAGTATGCAAATTTGACTATCATTAATAAAATACAAATTTTACAAGTTACAAGTATTATCTCATTTGATTCTCACAATTACACTAGGAAGTAGGTGCCATTCCTCATTATTTTATAGATGAGGAAATTGAGCCTGAGGTAAGTGCCTTTGCCAGGGTTACACAGCTAGTATTGGAGGCAAATTCAGACCTTCCAAATTCAACACTCTATCCACTGTGTTATCTAGCTGCCTTGTCATAGACATGCATTGTCAATGTTCCAAATACCAGCTCACACAAATCCAAAATGGCAAACAGATCACATGACTCTGAGTTGTCAGGTTTTCCAAATATTTAAGACTTGGGAAGTTCTTTGGAATTCAACTTGTTCCTTTCACAATTTTGGATCACAAAACTGAATGTTTAGTGGTCTTTTTATACGCTAATGCTCACTGTTAGTGGGGGTAAGCACTTAGGAGTATTTGACTCCTATTGGTTAATATTGATCAAGTTTCAAAATGACAAGTAGGGAGGGACAGATAGGTAGGTGGTGAAGTGGATAGAGGGCTGTCCCTGGAGTCTGACTTCAAATCTGGCCTCAGACACTTACTAGCTGTGTGACCCTGGACAAGTCACTTAACCCTCTTTGCCTCAGTTTCTTCATCTATAAAATGAGCTGGAGAAGGAAATGGCAAATCACTCCAATATCTTTGCCAAGAAAACCCCAAATGGAGTCATGAAGGGTCAGACACAGCTGAAATGACTGAACATCAACAGGGAGAGATTGTTAACATGGAATGATGGAGTCAGGATCCACAAATTATTGAATTATAGATTTCTAGTGGAATATAATCATCTAGTGGTCCAACTTGCCCATTTTATAGATGGGGAAACTGAGGTAATTGATCAGAGGAACATAGGAGGAGAAGGCACAAATGGACCGTGATCACAATCACTGGAGGGGATTTCCCACATGGATGAGACCAGAGTTCCCTATGCACATAGAAGAAAATCTCAAAAAGGGAAGGTGATACTCTCATTGTATGCTACCCCAGCCAAACCACTCTATAAGGTCACCAACAACTGAGTCCAGATGAGAGCGACCAGAAAAGGGGACCAGAGACAATGCCATCAGGAGTTCTCCTGGAGGAACTGAAAGTGTTTAGGCTAGATAATAGAAAGCTCAGGGGAAGGGAGCTTATGAGCTGTATTTGAATTGTTGAAGAACTGGCCCATGGAAGGGTGATTAGATTTGTTCTTCTCGGGCTCCGAAGTGCCTTGTTTTTTGGTGATTTAGTTTTAATGTTGAAACTGTGATTTCACTGAGACACAGAACTTCCACTTGAGGAAATTCCCTCTACCAATGCAGGTTAACACCCCTCCTACAATTCATAGTCTTAGATGAGGGTTGCATGGATTATTGAGGGTTAATGATTGCCTCAGGGTCTCCCAAGGTGGGATATGGATCCAGTTTAACTGACTTTCTAACCATTATGCTAGAGCAGATTTTGGTTCAATATAAGAAAAATATTCCTAACACTAAGTACATGACTGTCTCAGTAAATGCTTTCATAGATTTAGAGTTGGGTTGGCCCTAGAGGCTAGCTAATCTAACCCTACCATTTTATAGTTGAGGATGCTGAGGCCCAAAGAGGTTCAATGAGTCACTGAATGTCACACAGGTCATGTCAGAGGAGGGATTGTAACCAGGTCCTCTGCAAGCCAGTAGATAATCCACTCTACCATCCTGTAGGTGACTTGACCAAGGTCACATAGGTGGTACAGCTGATATTCGAACACTTTATTTCCAAATCCCAAAATTCCCAAAGCCTCAGTTTTCCAACCTATAAAATAGGTATAATACTCGTGGTATATAACTGGCATGATGACAGATTTAGAACTGGAAAGGACCTTCGAGGCCATGTAATCTAACCTTTTCATTTTACAGGTGAGGAAACTGAGGCCCAGGAGATATGTAGAGCACATAGGAAATGCTGTTGTCTGTCCTTCATTCTCAATGAGGACCATGACGTCAGGGAGGTGATGTCATGACATGCAAGTGAATTAGGTTTAAATGAAGGATTTAAATGTGCAAAGTCACATAAGTGAAACAGCAAGGATTTGGGCCCAGACCCTGTAACTGCATCAGAGTCGGGGGTTGTCTCACTGTACCCCACTGCCCCTCCTCCCACCTCAGCGCTATTGTAAGGAAAGCACTTTTTCAACCTTGATGAAATCACACTAGAGATATGAGCTAGTTAAGCTACCCCTATTAGCATGGAAGAAGGCTGTACATCCCAGTCCCAAACCAGTAAGCCCTTCCAACCCACATTCTACTCAACTAGGATGCCAAAGAGAAGTCAACCAGACGTGATGTGAGCAGACACAAATGAAGAGTTCAGGGCCGTTCTTAGCTCCTCTCTCCAGGCCTGAATGTCTGGGGCTCCCCTTCTCTTCTCCCCTGGAGAGCTTGCAAATGGATGTTTCCCGCTGAGTTTCCACCAGGCTCCCCCACTCCCTGCACCCCCTCCCTGGGCAGCATCTGCTATGAAGAGATAGCCCAGGAGCCCCTTCCTGGCCGGTATGGATGAAATTTTGTGTGTTGTTATTAGGGGATATTGATTCAGGCTTGCACAGATCATAGATCTCTCCCCCCTCCTTCCCACCACCCTTCAACACACCAGTCATATGTCTGGTTCTTGGAGACAGAATGCTTTTCCAAAGGTTAGGATGCATATTTTTAATTTGGGGAAGGCTGGAAGAGGGAGGGGTATTAGAATGGGGGGGAAGAGGAGATGAGAGAAAATAAATTCCCCTTCACATAATCATCAGAAGAAGACAGTCCCAAACAGTGACCAGACCATCCTCAGCCGGACGATGACAGCCGTTTCGGACTTATCGCGCCCCGGCACTATATTAAGGAACTGAGATTACATTGTTATTCATTAGTGAAACATCTGTTGGAAATCAGCAAGGAGCAGTCAGATATGATTGCTAAAAAAGTATGGTGGGGGATGGGGTGAGAAGGGGAACTGAGTCCAGTTCTTGGGGAATGAAAAAAAAGTCCTTGTTTCTGGTTTCCTGGAGCCCCAAGAAGGTCTTTCTGTGCCCCTGGAATTCAACTGCAGTCCGTTTGGTTGTTAGCTTGAGCTGTGGTTCAGTATTCAGTAAGGTGTCCCAATTCTGGCTCAGCAGAATCAAGCATAGAGTGGGAAGGAGGCTATTTTTAAAACCATACCCAGAAGTTAGAGAATCACGGAATAAAGAGCAGCACCTTCCATCTCTAAGGTTACCTTCTATCTACTCTGTGGGTATCTTGTATGTACCAACTTACCCATGAGTTGTTTTTCCTCCCGTTAGAATGGAAGCTTCCTGAGGGCAGACTGTTTTTACTTTTTTTTTCCCCTTTTGTATCCTCAGCTCTTGGCATAATGCCAGTAGTAAGCACTTACTTAATCCTATTGATTAGTTAATTGATGGATGGGTTGTCGGAACTGGAAGGGCTCAGAGTTTAGGGGTAAACTTAGTCATTTAGTCCAATCCAACATTCTACCAAAAAGAGAAGTCAAACCTATCCAGTTCAGTGAGCACTTAGTATATGAGCATCAACAAGGCACAGGGAAAAAAGGAGTGACCTCAAAGTCAGGGAGACCTGGTTTCAAATTCTGCTTCTGATCCATACTGATGGTGTGATCCCGAGCAAGTCACTCACCAGCTCGTTGCTCTATGAGTTAAAGAAAGGCTGCTGAGCTGAATTGGTTGAAGGGCTTTCTACACTGGGAGTGCTTTACACTGATGAAATTACAAAATCAAGCTGGAGATGTAGGATAGCTGGCCACATGAATAAAACATGAAACTCAGAGTCATAGGAGCTGTATTCATATCCCAGTTCTGATACTTAGAACCTGTATGAGCTCGGACAAGTCACTTCTACTTTCTGAGCCTCAGTTATCTTGCCTGTGAAGTGAAAGAGTCAAATTTTATTTAATCTGAATGAAGGGGTAAAGCCCCATGTGTTCTTGTAAAAAAGTCCAAATTGTAGGATATTAGGAAAGAAATATTATTTTTATTACTTATTATATTATTTAATACAGCAAATCACTTTATTACCCTCTCCCCAAAAAGAAAAGGAATATGAAAGGTATTATGGACACAAACACAAGATAAAAAAAACCCCCTACTTTCAAGGGTCTTACATTCTTATTTATATAATTTTTTGCTAGGCAATGGGGTTAAGTGACTTGCTCAGGGTCACACAGATGGTAAGTGTTATGTGTCTGAGGCTGGATTTGAACTCAGGTCCTCCTGAATCTAGGGCTGGTGCCCTATCCACTGCATCACCTAGCTGCCCCAAGGATCTTACATTCTAATAAAGGGACTACACTATGTAAACAGACAAGTGTGTGTATAACAATTTGAAAGACAGGATGTTAATTAAAGACATTTCTTCCCCCCCTCCCCATCCGGGTAGAGTGCTAGACAAGGTGTAAAGGTGGAGTAGAAAGATGTGATAAGGGAAGGATCTCCTCTCATGGGGGTAATACAAACCCACAAATAACTATGCCGTACAACATTGTACAATAAATTCATTGAAGAATTACAACATGGGGTGAATGGGGGGCCTGAGGAAGGCCAAAGGGATCAGAAGAGACTTGCTAGTCGAGGTGATATTGGAATTAGACTTTAAGAGATGGGAATGAATCCAATAGGTAATGATGGCAAGTGGAGGCATTCTAGGACAAGGGTAAAGAAAGGCACTGAGGAGCAGCTATGTGGCGCAGTGGATAGAGCATCAGCCCTGAAGTCAGGAGGACCTAAGTTCAAATCCAGCCTCAGACCACTTGACACTTACTAGCTGTGTGACCTTGGGCAAATCACTTACCCCAATTGCCTAAAAACAAACAAAAAAAAATAAAGGCACTGAGTCAGGAAAGTGAAGGGAGGATTTGGTACAAAAGGGCATGTTTTGTTTGGACTTGTGAAAACCATGTACTGGGAGGATAGCAAGAGGTAAGAAAAGAGTCTGAGAAGCTCCAGTGACTCTGGATGATGGAAGGTCTGAGAAGTTTGAACACTCAATCAACTCAAGGCTATTGTCTTGTCTAGGCTCTCTGTTGCTATGGTGGCTTTTCATTGACTTAGCTATTAGACTCTCTCTCTCTCTGTCTCTCCACAGACACTCCACACACACACAAACACACCTCTCTTTCGTATAAGGCTGTCCTTAAAGTAATAATAATAATAGCTATAATTTATATAGCACTTTAATGTTTGCAAGGTCATTATATATATATATTCCCATTATATATGTTTATTATTTAATATATATTCCCTTTATATATAATAAAATCTCATTTGATCCTCACAACAACCTTTATGAGATAGGTGTCATTCTCATCCTCATTTTATAGTTGAGGAATCTGAGGCCAAGAAGTAAATGACTTGTCCATGGGTCACATAAGTAGTAAATGTATGAGGCAGGATTTTAATTCAGATTTCCCTGACTCTTTAGTCCAGCACTCTATCTACTGGGACACCTACCTGCCTCAGATGAAGCACTTTCATACTTTCACGTGTATTGATTGGTTTCAGGATCCCTTTAATGCAACCACTTGGACAGCACAGGGCTCTAGTGCCCATCTTAGTGCTATTTTTCACTGATAAACAACACCTGGTACTAGCTAGCTAAGAACCTGCAAAACCAGCCCCTCCACCCACCCTTTTTAGCATTAACCTCCGTGGGTCTGGCCCAGGTGTCAGAGATTTTGGAAGGAGAAGTCTTTCAGCCAATGGGCAGCAAGGAAGGTAGCCAGAGGAAGGTTAAAAGGCTCTGTCCTGGTAGTTCCTACTGAAATTGCTGTTGGTCTTTTGTCGATCTCCTTCTATGGTCTTACTCTTTCTCTTCTTCTCTAACATTTGGCCAAGGCTGGCTTGTTGTTAATGATTTGGTTGACAACTTCTCTTTTGTTAGAGCCCAGGGAAGTAGAGTAATCGATGCCTTTGTTGTCACCCCTTAAAGGCTGGGGACGCTTCTGAAGCTGTCAAGATCCAGGAATTGGGGGACTGATGAGTGGCCAGGAGGGTGGATAGTTGGGTAACAGTTTTGCTAGCAGAGGCTTCCGATGGTGAGAAGGAAGAGACTTTTATTTTTCTTTTGAGTTAGATTTTCCCTCACAAGCCTGAACCTTTTATCCTATGCCTTCTGTTGGAAATGCTAATCTGTGTTCTCTTTCTCTTTCTCAATCTCTTTTCCCCTCCTCCCCCCACCTCCACTAGGGAGAATTGAATAGTTGTAATTGGTCTGTGGGAAAGCAAGCAGGGAAAGTATTACTCCCCCACCCCCCCCATGAGCTTAATTTTCAACAAAGAAAAAAGTTTCAACCTACTATTCACTTTTCATAGGATTTGGAATGGAAACTTTTTTTTGTTAGCAATATTCCATTTGAGTCTTAAAGATTCAGTTCATAGCATCTACAGTCAACTTCAGGAGTGCCTACTGAAACAAGTATTATAAAACCTGATAGTTTTATCTAATCCAACCTCTTAGGAAAAAACGAGTCCTAAAAGTGACTTTACTAAAGTCTCACCTAGATAGTAAAAATCAAGATGTGAATTTAGGTTCTCTCATGAATTCAAGGCTTTCTTGAATCTCTAAGGAGGGGGGAGGGAAGCTTTGCCTCAATTGTCCTTAACAATGGTGATTTACTTGGGTAATCTTACCTGAACTTATAAGACTGTGATGTATTAAAGAGGGAGGCTAACTGGGTTGATGCTAGTTCTCAGTTAATTGGAATGTCTTATTGGTTCCCTCCATAATTCTATTCACCTGTCCTTACTAATGCTACCTGACCTTTCTTGGCAGAATCACCTGGGTGAGGTTCTGAGCTCATTGCCACAGGGTAATATAGCCAGTGGTAAGGAAGAACATTTTCTAAAGAATAACAGCAACCAAACTTTGTGGGGAGATGAAACCCCCCTGTAACGGACAGAGTACCATGGGGGCAAAGGGAACTGAATCTACACAGAGCCTGGGCTTGAGTGGGGTTTCCATGATCACTAGTTGCACAATGCTGAGAAATTAAACTTCTCTGGGTCTGTTTCTTCTTCCTCCCTCATACAAAGTAGGCTTTTTTTATACACTTGACCTGCTCTTCACCCTTTCCTTTCTGTAAGGTTTAAGTTGCTCAAGAATAGCAATGAAGGTTGGGGAAAGAGGAGACTTTCAGTCTGGGATTGAAAGTCCAAATCGAAAAAGCCCTGCCTTTGTTCACTAGGATGATAAATTTTAATTCCCTGCTCTCTCCCAGCTCCATCCTATGTGCACAATTCTTAGCAATCCAGGGTCAAATGCTGACTAGAGTCAGGTGAACCAGGTCTGAATCTTGCCTCTATCCATGGCTACCTGTGACCTTAAGCCAGACAATTTCCCTGTGTCTCCTCCATCCTCCCAAGGAAATGAGGAGGCTGGACCAATCTATTGCTAAAATTTACTTCTTGCCTGGAAATCTGACCTAAGTTTCAATTTAGGTATCAGAATCTATTCTTAAAAGTCCACAACACTGGATACTTCTCACTAGCCCACAAACTCTATGTAGCTGATTCTAGCTCGGGGCTTTTTCTGGGATAGGTGTTCTATATTTGAACTGGATTTTAAGCGTTTTATAAAATGGTGACCACTTTTGGTAACAAACCCTCAGAGAGCTAGTGAGATCATTCCCATTTCTCGAGACACAAGTTAACCTAAGTGACTAGTCTTGGGTCACACTGCTAGTAAATGTCCAAAGCAGGATTAGAACTCTTACCTAGAGTCAAACTTCTTTCTTTCTCTAAATTAGTGCTTCTTAAACTGTGGGCTTACCCATATAGGGTGGAGACCCACCGTTTAAGAAGTGCTTGAAGGGGTTGTGAGTGGGGGGGAAAAATTCAAGAAGGTGTAACCTGCTGTACTAATGCACTAAATCATACTTATCAAGCTGAAGTCAGATCTAGGATACATCATAGTCTTTGCATATTTCTTAAATGGCTCGACTCTTTGCTAGAATTCTATAGTCCCCATCTTAATATATGTACTGTATTTTATGCACCAGCTACCAGTCTTGCATCTTATGCTTTATATAGTATCTTTTGGGGAGGGGGTTTTGTATGAATTGTCCTGCTAATAATCTTTCATGATTGTAGGAAATACTCAAAGTAGAAAATTAAGTCTAAGTGATTTCAGTTGGTTGGTGGTTGTCCTTGGTCCTCAAAGAGGACCCTCTTAAGAGCTTAGCACATACAGTAAATTATTAATAAATGCTTTGTTTTGCTTTTTGTAGAAGTGGTGCTATCAGAATCAAGTCAAGTTGCAGTTGTCTTTTTCCTCCTTCTTAGGTCTGTACCACTAGGATTTTACGCTTTCCTCTGCTTAGCCTCTTCTGCTGGGTTCCCATCTGCCCCTTCGATAACCAGCTATGAGCTGGTTCAAAGTTCCCAACTGTCAAAGCTGAGAAGGCCCCCACATAGTCCAACCTGCACAAGAATCTCTCCTCTAACCAAAACAGAGCTAGATATCAAGGAAAAAAAATCTAAAAACTGATGTCTCCTCCAAAGTAGGACTGGCTACTTTGGAAGGCAGTTTCTCCTACTCTGAGGCTTGTGGAATTGTAGAGGAGGGAGGGGGCTACAACGAACCTTGATGCTTTCTTAGTCCAATCTACTTTCTTTATGGGACCTCTGCCTTTCCTCCTGACCCCCATCATTTTCTGTAGCCACCCCTGAGATGGTCTCAGCTTCTATGGGCACTCACAGAATGCCTACAATTAGCGAAGACCCAGAAAGTTCTGGATCCCAGCATCCTTGGCATTCAGTCCAATGTGTCGGAAACTAATAATTATTAATGGAAATGACATGACTATTGGCTTTCCTACTGTACCCTAAGTATCATGGGGCTTTTCCATCTGATTTGCAACTGAAAGCTTCTATGCTTCCCCTTGAATTGAACTGTGAATTTAAGAGATTCCTTTTTTTTCCTCTTTTCATATGGACAAAGCTTACTTACTTTGTTAGTGTGTCTAAGGCACACTAACAAACACAATAGAGCCAAACGTAGAGCTTGGAGCCATCAACTCCAAATCCAGAGCTTTGTCTCACTGTCCTATGCTGTCTCATGCCCTGAAACACACATTTACTTTGTATTTACCTGCTTGTTGAAATCTTCTGGTCTAAAGATCTGAGAATAAGGGCTGCTTCATCTTTCTCTGTAGCTCCAGTTACTAGTATATGACAGGTGTTTTAATAAATGCTCATTGAATCATGGCAATGGTAAATTCCAGGCAGGGTATTGGATGAGTGAGAAATGTTCTCTGGGGCCAAACTTCTATGACTGGTCTTTGCATATCAATCTGTATGAGAAGGTTCAGTAAAAATGTGACTTAAGAGAAAAGGTTTACAGGCAGACTTTAAAACCTTTATTAAAGATGGGATCATAGCAATAAAGCCAGGTTCCCCCACCCCCTCAATCTTTCATGAAGATTCTGGGTCTTTCTAAAACTCAGAATTCCATTAGGTATAACAAGGGACCATTTGAGGGAGAGTGGAGTTATCTTTCATGATGACTTTCAAAAGATTAGGCATATGACCCCCAAATAACTTCCAGCTCATCTTTAACAATCCATGCTGGGGTTATTGTCCCCAGATTTATAGAGACTGGGAGAATATCCCCAAATGTGGGCCAAAGAGGTGGCAGAGAAAGGTCTTTAAGGCCATGATGGGGCTTGTGAAAACTGATAAGCCTTCCCTGACTACCCCCCATTTATACAGGACCATAGGGGGTACACTGAGCCATTAATAATGGGGAAACAGAATCCAAGGAAACCCTGGGCCCATACACCTTGTAACTGGAGGGTCACAGCTGCAGGAAGTGGAACAATATGTCAAAGCTGGATAGGAAAGGGGAGGTAATCATGGGTAGGAAAAAGATCACTGAAATGTCTTGGGGATGAACAAGCTGACATTCCTACAGCTAAATGGCTAGTAGTCAATGGGTGGTGGCCAAGGAAAATGATTTTCCTTGTCTGTCCTTTGTTCTCAGAGAGGTCCATGCCATCAGGAAGGTGATTCCGTGATTTGCAAATGAATTGCACTTGAGTGAGGGAGGGCTGTGTAAAGTCACCAGCCTTACTTTCTCCTCCAAAGCCACCTGAATCCAGCAGCAAAACATAGATTAGGATGACTGAAGACTGCCAAGGGTGCAGTGGGAGACTTTGGCCTTTTCAAGCTAAGGTTTTTCCCAGCTCTCACTTCGACTGAGGCAACACCTTTTCTTTCCTTTCCTTCCCTTCCCTTCATCAAAAGGAACATGGTAGAGAGAACTGTGAACCAGGCACTGAACTCCTAGAGAAAGGAGGAAGAGTAACTTGGAGGGCTAGATCACCAGGGGGAAAAAAAAAGAATCCAGACAGTGATAGGCAGGGTGAACCTCAGAAGAGGCTTCTGAGTGAGGGTTTTGAAAAGTTCTTTTGTGTTATAGGGTTTGAGAAAAGGATCAGCCAGCACTGGAGAGGCTGCTGAGGGATGAAGGGTCTTTGGGGAGAAATCTAGTCTCCTATGAGTGCCAGAAAATCGAGTGTAAATGTGAAAATCTAGGGCAAAAAGGAATTTGGTAACAATAGATTTCAGAGGGTGATGCAGAAAGTGAAGGTCAGAGGTCAACAGAAACCCACTGAGGGCAGGGGTTAGGATATTGAGGGGCTGAGAATGAAATCTATCCTGGAAAAAAGGGGTTTCCAACTCGAGTGAATCTGAATCAGGATAAGAGGAGTGGGAGGTAGGAATTTGCTGCCATAGGACAAGACATAATCTATTGATCAGAGTATTATGTAGATCAGAGCAGAGTTAGCTAGGTCCTTGGGAGTGGTACTCCAGAGAACCCTTCAGTGAAGGCCTTTCATCTCAGGCAACCGGTGACTTGGGATGGTTTCTTCAGTCTTCAGTGGCAGGGAGTGGTCCTTTGTGTTTCTTCCTTCTCCAACCAGGTAAAGGTAAAGAGAAGAGACTTGCCAGATATTGATGGCAGCAGGGAAAGAACTTCAATGCCAGACTTCTAACTCTAGGCAGCCCACTGCCTGTGCAGTGGGACTCCCTTAAAGACTACCTAGTCCAATTATTTCATATTAGAAGACAATTAATTGTTGTGAGGCTAAAGTGACTTGTTCAAAGCCACTTGGCAAGTGGGCAGATTGAAGGCTTATACTCTTCAGCATTCCAGTCAAAGATTTCTGCAGTAACTTGCCCTTCACATTCTTTGCTAATGATGCAAAAAGGTTTTCTTGATTTTTTGTGCTTGTCTTTAAGCTGTTACGTGAAGCTGTGAAAACATGTGAACAACCTGCACATATGTGTATATACAGTATGTGTACGTGTTTCAGTTCCAAAGCTCTTTTTCCCAATTTCTAACACTTAATTAGTTCCAACATATTAACTCCTAGTTCAACGGAGTTCATGACATGGTCTCCAGTTCTCAGTATCCTGGCTGGCCTCCTTTGGAAGCCTAGTCTGTCATACGGTCATGTATTTAGAGCCAGAAGGGAAGGAACCTTAAACTATCAAGTCCAACTTTACTTCAAAGATATGGAGATGCTGAAGCTTGAATTTAACTACTTTGCCCAGAGTCCATAATAGCTAGTAAGTGTTCAAGGAGGCATCTGGACCTAGACCTTCTGATTCCCAACTACAGCACTCTAGCTAATGGTGGGCCATGCTACCTCTCAAAGGGTCTTGGCTCAAGTGATTTTTGCTTTATATTGCAGCTTTAGTGGTAGAGGGTGTAGGATGCTAAAACTCAAATCCTCCTGACCCTGCAATCTCCACTAGCTTTTCCCCACCACCATTCAAGGCTTCCCACTTGTCCTTCTTCCTATACATGGCATCTCCTGATGGGGATGAAAGCTCTGATGGAAAATTTGTATTAATTGATTCCTTTAGTGCCTTGCATTCAGCCAGTCCAATTAGAGATAAATAATTCAGGCCACCGGATGCTGAGGCCAGAACCCAGCCCATTATGGCATTGATTGAGATGGAGAGACAGATGTCTCCTGTGACTTGACTTGTAGACTGAATCCAGGCCAGTGGTAGAATAGAGTATTTCTGTTGGTGTTGGTACAAGTACCCTCAAGGAAGAAATTGAACATGGATTGAAGTGTTCCTTGATTGTATTTGAGTGCTTAAGTCTATAAGGAGCATTCCTTGCTGGAGCCCTTTGAGAGTAAGGGGCACACATAGTTCTGTTTTTACAGGTAAGATGGTTGAGGCTCAAGAGTTATCTCACAGATAACCTTGGTCATCTAAGTCAAGACCCAAGGATTTTTTTTAGTGAGCAGAATAAGAGCTAGGTAACATTAATCTTTGCAAAATACTTCACTTTGAGTCTCAACAGATTATTCCCCTCCTATAGAAGGAGACGAGTACAGGGATAAAATGACTGCCCTGACAGCCAAGTCTTCTACATGAATTATCTCACTGGTTCTCCCAACCGGGCCAGGTCCTACTAGGATTTCCATTCCTAAGAATGAGAAACCTGGATTCAAATGTGAAGAGACTTACCCAGGGTCACACAACTGGTAAATGGCAGAGGGAATACTGGCATGCTCATCACAGCAGCCAATGAGGTATAGGTGTTGCTGATACCATTACTTCAGTTTTTCCACCTGTAAGATGAGAATTCAAGGAAGGGTTTCCCTCTTTTTTTCCACACAGTAAATTGGCAGATACAGGATTTGAACCCAAGACTGATTCCAAGATTCAGTGCTAGGTAAGAACTTATCCTACAAGTAAAGACACACAGGGACAGACTGAGGTGAAGACTCTAACATCCCCTTTCAGATCTAATTCAATGATTTTGAAGCTCATGTTTAACTTCTGCAACATCTGCCTCTGCTGCCTATGTGGATCTCTCCCATACTTCAGTAAAATGGAGTTGATGGTGAGGGGTGAGATTAAGGCTGGGATAACTCATGCTCAAGACTCTGGATGGTCTTGGGAGGAAAAACTGAGACACTGAGAACCTCATTTAGAAGAGGGAGAACTTGAAGGAATCATTCATACCTTCTCCTCCCCCCCTCCACCCCAACCGCCTCTGACCTTGATGAAATGTGGCATGTGAACAGTTTCTCATGGATGCACTTAAGAGATGTGACATTAGAGGAAACAAGGAAGAACTGCTATGTTTGGACTTTCCTACTTCAATGAACTGCCAATCTCCATTGTTGGAAGGCAAACTAATAAATGTCCTCAACATCTTCCAATAGTCCTATTATCTTCAAAGTCCCAACAGGACCTTGACTGCCCAGAAATAGATAAGCTGCTGGTCTGAGGATCTGAGTTTGAAACTGGCTTAAACACTTACTCCTTTCATGATTTTTTTTCTGCCAAGATACTCCTGGCTTTTTAGTTTCTTCATTTGGGGAAAAATGAAGAGATTGGAATTGGAAGACTCCTTGAAATCCTACTAGCCCTCAATCCACTAAGGGATGAAGCTGCGGGTTAATAAGAATAAACCCAGATCTCTTGACCCAAATCCTGTGTGTTTCCCATTATGCTGAAAGGATCATTTCTTTGATATTGGTTTTTTGTGTGTGCTATATATCTCAAAAACCTAATGAGTGCCCTTGAATGCTTTCTGGGCTTGAATTTTTTTTTAATTGGCTTTAACAAGGGGGGGGGGGGGCAAGTAAAGTGATATAAAGGAAAACACTAGGTTTTGGAATCCAAAGGCCTAACTTTGAATTTTGGCTGTCAACTTTCAGTCAAGTCTTTCCTTTCTTCCTGAATTTCCCCCCTGTATAAATGGGCTTAAATCTTAATGCTCAAGGCTGACCTGAGAGATGGCATTGAGCTGACTTCATAGATGGGTATCAAATGATTGTAAAACCACCCATTGTTCAACCCGATCTGAACCAGAGCAAGACCTCCAGCCGTGGAAGTATATCTTTTAGGAACGTCTTATGGGAATATGGCACAAATACTATGGAGTCTGTGGAAATGGCTCCCTATGCCATAGAGGATTGCAATCTATTAGCAAAAGGTGTTTCCACAAGGAAAGAGTGGCCCTACTTTTTTTTTTTTAAAGCTTTCAAACAAACCAGAAAGTTTCATAGCTGGGAGGGTATCAAGAACAGCAGTTCTAGTCCCTAAGCTCTGCCCTGAGAAGAACATTAAGCCAAGTCTTCATAAACTTCCTTGCTACATAAATGAAATCTCAGAATTGGGGCTGGAACAGGAACTTCCAAAGGTATGGGGGAGAGGGACAGGTTAGATCCATGCCTGACTTAGAAATCTTTTCATATTCCATAACAAATACTCATCCAACTTTTGCTTGAAAACTGGAGTGTTTGGGCTCCCTTTTAACTATGGGGCAGTGGTCTTTGTTTAAGGATCTTCTCTCAACCCTAAGTCTGCTGCTTTTCATTTTTCTCCTTGCTTTCTAGGTCTATCCTCTGGGGCCAAGCAGAACAAAGCTTAATTCCTCTTCTGGGTAACAGCCTCTCAAGTTCTTGAGCACAGCTCTTGTGTATGTGCCCCTCCCCCCCAATCCTCTTTCAGGCTGAGCATCTCCCGTTCTTTCAATCTTCATACATCATAAACTTGAGAGCTTTCGCTACCCTGGGGGTGTAACCCTCAAGGGTTACCTCAAGAGCTCAAGGAAACATTGGAAGCCATCAAATCCAACTCCATCTTGACAGGAGTAAACTGAGGCACAGAGCTGAAGTTACTAGCTCAGTTTAACAATTTCCCTTCCTCAAATGGCACCAGGATTAAACAAGACTGTATTTGGTCTAATGATGGTGTTTTGGTCATACCATCTCATCATTCTCAGAAGGTAGGCCTCTTAAAATGCAACCAGGATTTCTTTTGGTTCTCTTAACAAAGAAAGAAAACTTATGATTTCCACACTGAAAGCTTCTTTTTTTTTAAATGTTTACTTAACTGCCCTCACGATAGAGTGTAGTTCTTTGATAGACTCTTTAAAGCACTCTGGGAACATAACTGTTAAGTGATGGCTCCTTGACTAGACCTGTAGATGCAGAGAAGGCAAGGGAGATTAGTCTATTTGGTCTGAACCCACAATGTCTCCTGGAAGCTCCTATCATTTTTTTCTAATCTTTGTTATTGTCTCTCCCCTTTCTCCAAAGCAGAAAAGTCTAGTTATTTGAGGGTTCTAAGTACTTTCCCCCCAGCTCACTTTCAGTTTTAATCTTAAGTTATAATTCACTTTAAAAGACCAGATAATTCTGTCTTCCTGTCCTATTAGCACAGACCTAACTTCTCAGTTATATAAAGGCCTAAACCATGGACAACTTTCTAATAACTAGACTTGGAGCAACTCATCGGTTCCCAATACTTTCTGTTCTGTGGGAAGGTGCCTCTTGGATCTGATACAATAATATAGTCTGGGCTCAAACCAAACCATTCTGCCTTCCACAGGACCTTCCCAGGATTGAGCAGAGCATGTGTGTCTATCAACTATACTTAAAACCTGCTTATGAGAATGAGCAAAGGGAGGCTTCCTAGGAGCCCTTTCATTTCAGGCTTATGAAATTCCTCTCTTGATTTAGTGCTGCCCTCTTTGGGCCAGAGGAAACAGGGATGTGGCTTCTGCTGCTTAATATTTTTTACTATTTTTTTTTTCCAGAATGGATGTTTTAGTTTAATAGACATTTTTGTCTTTGTTTAAAGAAAAATCCAAGATCAGTTGTCTCCCCAATTAGGGAGTCAAGTTTCCAACCTACAATTCAAAGGTTTCTGGAAAAGTCACTTGGGGTGACTTTGGCCCCAAGAGATGGAAGCCAATATTTTTTTTTAATTTAACGTTTTCCCCTAAATTACATCCAAACAATTTTAACCTTCATTTGTTTTACCATTTTGAGTTCCATATTCTCTCCCACCTTTCCTCCCCTTCTCCATCATTGAGAAGGTAAGCAATTTGATAAAGGTTATACATGTACAGTCATGCAAAAACATATTTCCATGTGTTGTAAAAGACCAAAAAGCACAAGAAAAATAAAAATAGCAGTATTAAAAACTGCATTTTCTAAGTTTTTTTATTAAGAAAATGAAATCCAATGTGTTCATCAAGGTGATGATGGGCCCTAGGGGTCCTGGACTTGGGGCTGGGACTCCCAAAGGTGTTGGCTGGGAAGGGTAGGGCCAAACCACTCGGTACTGGGTGGGAAGGGAAAGATGGGATCCTTGAGGAAACTGGTTTCAGAAGCCAAGAATGTTTTTTTTTTTTTTTTTTTTGGCTTGGGTCTGCCATTGGCTGCTCTGGTTGTCTGACCAACTAGAGTTCAGCTTCTTCTTTCTCTCCTTAGCCTTGGCCTCTGATAGTCTGTTAGCTGCTAGCCTTCTTGCTGAAAAACTTCGTGGTGGGGTTTTTTTTTTTTGTCTTTTGTCAAGGACTTGGTCATTCACTGTCTGGTCCTGCTGAGCTGGTCATCCCCTCTGATCGCCACAAAATTGACCTTAATCTTCTCCCATGACCATTTGCTCTTTCCCTGAAGCAGCAATGAAAAAAGCATCTGGGGTAATCTGGCAGGGAGCTAAGGCTGGACCCAGGATCAGGGTAAGAGCCACTACTATAATCCTAACTACCAGTGGCACTAGCCTCACCATGTGTAAAGAATTGTTTGTAGGACTTACTGCTGGTATCCTCCCCAGGATTAGGCACTTGGGTAATGCCACTGGAGCCAGCAGCCACCATCTTGCATTGGCTACCCCATCATCCTGGAAGGTGGGGTCTGTGCCTGGGGCGCAGGGTGAGAGTAGGTCTTGGCCTTGTCTGGAAGGAAGAAGTTCTTCTAGGGCTACTTATCATCACTGCCATCCTTCTCCTACTTTGTCGAGTGTAGGGAGGGAATTGTTCTTGGCAGCTTCTTTGGCTGAGGGTGATGAAGTAGTATTGGTGGCACTTGCAATAGGGGTCTTGAGGGCTGGGTTGGATGCATCCTCACCCAACCAAGGCCCCCTCTTCACTTGGGATCCAATCTAGGATCCAAGGGTCCAGGGTCTGAGTCACTCCACCCCCCCCCAATAGTTTTGTTCTGAAAACGCCACTACTACCTCTAATTTTTTTTTTCTTTTTTAAACCTCAGACTCCCTTCCACCATGGCAATCCACAGAGAAGGCCCCACACCACCACCCCTTACCCACCAAAGAAAGTGCCTTAAGGAACGTGGGAGAGCCTGAGGGAGTGTGAACTCTTTGGCCCCCTCCCCATTTATATCTATCCTTGGGGCTAGGCATCTGTGCCTAGGGTTGCCCATGGGACAATCTGAGTCTGGGGCTGCCAAGACAATCTGAGCTCAGTCATACATTTGGAGAGTATGGTGTGTTTGGTTTTTTTTGTTTTGTTTTTCTTTTTGAGGCAGTAGGGATTAAGTGACTTGCTCAAGATCTTGCAGTGTCTTAGGTAAGATTTGAACTTGGATCCTCCTGACTCCAGGGCCAGTGCTCTATCCACTATCCTGGAAAGTGCACTTTCTAAGGACTCTTGCAAGACAGTGTCAGAGCTAGAATTCAAACCCAGATACTCTTAAAGCAGAGTCGTGTAATAGATGACAACATAGAGTCAGAGGATCTAAGTTCTAATTCTACCTCTACTACCTACATACATGCTATCTGACTTTGGGTAAGTACTCACTTCTGAATCTTGGTCTTGCCATCTATATGTGGCCTCTGGGGTCTTGATCCTATAACCCTATGACCAGACAACTTTTTGAGACTTACAGGCTTACCCTTGGCAGACATGAAGATTCATTCTCAATAATTTGGATATCATGTGTTAATAGCCCTGCAAAAAATCTAAGGTTTTCAGGGGTTAATGAGGCAGCCTAAACCTGTAGGAGACACACTCCCGAAGGTATACTGTGCTGGACTGGGAAAACAGAGTTCTAGTTGAGATGTAGGCCCTGATTCTGTCTATGGAGTTTAACTAGAATTTCCCCCCTGAAGCTGAGGGCAGCTTCAATTTGCATAATGATCAGTAGGAATCTGCCTATGGATTTCACATTTTGTAGCCTATCGGGATGAAAAACCCAATAGAGAAAATATCACCAAGATTCCAGTATAGCACAGAAGATAAAGAACTGACTTTAGACTGGGGAAGACTTGAGTTTAAGATGTAGCTTTGATATTCTGGCTGTGACTCCCTTGGAACTCTAGGTCAGAGGTGTCAAACGCCCATCCCTCTGGCCAGAATTGAGGCTATGGTCAGATTAAAATGTAATTGGGAAATATTTAACAAAATATATCAATACGATAGAACATAATGTTAAAATGCAGTTTTCTAAGTCACTATGCAGCACAAGGGACCCTTAAGCACAGTTTAGTGACCTCTGATTCCATTTGAGTGACAACACTACTCTAGGTAACTTTTAATGACCCAAGTTGAAGATGCTGCACCGGCAGAGGGACTCTTCTCATTCAGCAGTTCTCTAGACAGTGAAAATCTGCAGGTCCTTAATTCCTATCGCCTGAGCTGGCCACAAGAGTAACAAAGTGAGCTAAAAATGTCTATAAAAGCAAATGAATGAAACTTTTCCGCACAGCCTAAACTTGGGCTGTGATCTAAGGCTTAGAAGGAACTCCTTTCTTCTGAAGGAACAAATTGGATAAAGAACAATGGAGGAGTGGTTTATTCTAAGAACACATTCAAGAGAGAATCATGAACTAAATAAAGGAAAGTCCATTTAGAAGGAAGGAAATAAATATTAAGCACCTCCATGGTCCAGATACTGTGCTAAAAACTTCACAAAGTCTCACTTGATTCTCACAACTCTGGGAGGTAGATACTATTTTACAGTTGAGGAAACAGACAGAGAAATGACTTGCCTATCACATAGTTAGTAAATGCCTAAGGCTGGGTTTGAACTTGGGTCTTCCTGAATATGTTCAGTACTCTAACCACCGGGTATCTAGAATAGGGGAAAAAAACCAAAAGCACGTTGTGATGGGAATACACTACAAACTACCCAGACAAAGGAGGGGGGGAACAGATGAGGATTTGAGTGAGGTGGGGTATGTATCACAAACCTGGCAACTTTGCCACAGTGGAAGATCCAAGTTGAAGGGACATCTGCTAAAGGTGTCTTTAAATTGGTTTGGAAGAACCAAGCCCCTGAGCAGATGACAAATTTCTTGGTTTGTCTTTGTGCCATCTTTCGTAAGATGAGTTGGTAATGAGAATTATGTTTTGGAACAGATTCAGACAATGATGGGATCCTAGGAGGGTTTAAAAAAAAAGATTCTAGTCTCCTCTCATTGGGAGAGAGGACTTGGACAAATTTGGAGCTGGACTGCAGAACTTCAGAGATCCAAGAAGGGAAGGAGCCAAAATAAGAAAAGAAAAAAAAGCAAGTGATTCAAGAATTGGAAGGGCAAGGTGGTAGATCGAAGAATCCTGCCTCGGGTTAGTAGAACCCAGGTTTCTCACCTTGGTACCTCCTGTGTGACCTTGGGAAAGTTATTTTACTTCTTTGAATCTTGGCTTCTTCAGTTGTGAAAGGAGAGGGTGTTCCACTGGATGGAATCTGAAATCCTTCTGGACTGAGACCTATGATACCAGGAGCTACATCCTAATAACACGGACACACAGACTCAGTCCAAAGACTGACATGACAATCAATTTTTCAGTCATGTCCGATTTTTTTTAATGACCTTATTTGGGGTTTTCTTAGCAAAATACTAGTGGCTTGCCCATTTCCTTCTCCATATCCTTTTACAGATGAGGAAACTGAGGCAAGCAGGGTTTAAGTGACTTGCCCAGCTAGTGACAGCTAGTAAATATCCAAGGCTGGGTTTGAACTTGGGAAAGAGAAGGTCTTCCTGATTCCTAGTCCAGTGCTCTATCCACTGTGCCACCTAGCTGCCCCTAGTATATTATTGTATAATATACTAACATCTCAAACCAAAACTCTAACCTCAATGGGAGGCTTGGAGAAGTCATTGACTAATCTAGATAATCAAAATTGATCAAAAGTGGGAAGTAATACCAGGTATAGGAGTACAGACTGGACCTGTGACTTCCTTGGCATATAGACCTCCCACATGAGGAAACTCCCTCCTCTAATGCAGGTAGCCACTTCTGCAATTTTATAGATCTTAGAGTTGCCTAGTGCAGAGGTATCTATCTCGGGGCTATAAAACTCCTGAAATCAGTTTAAAAATGGGAAATGTTTAACAAACTAAATAAAAATACAATACAACATAGATAATTAGCAACACAGATGCTTAAATGGTTTTTTTTCTCCCAAAGTCAATAGTTAGCCCACTAGAATCTGATTCTTTGAGTTTATGCCACTGGCCTACAACACCAAGATTAAGTAACTTGCTCAGGGTCACAGCCAAGGTGCAACTTGAGAGTGCAAGTCTTCTAGACCCCAGCCTTAGGCTTTTATCCATATTGGATTATCTATTTAGATAGAGCTGACCATGGAACCAGGTGGCCTACCAATTACTCCATACTGCCTTTCTGAGTCTAGGTAACCAAAGACTAATCAAAAGCTATGTGTCCTTCAAGGATCAGGAGCATTAAGCTTAGGATGACTGAGGTTGTTGAGGCGAAGGATAGAAAAGAGTTTTTGGCTATGGTGGAGGCAAGTTAGAAGATCTAATGAGTCCTCTCCTTGGGTTGGATGAGTTGATAATAGGTAGAGGGGACCTAATTATTCCAAACATACTTGAATGACCAAAAATAACAGCAAAAGCACCTCTGGGCCCTCTAAGAGCTCAGGCCCAAATGAGTGTTGTACTAGTATCCCAAAAGAAATGGCTAATATGATCTGAATAATTCTATTTGGGGGAAAGCCATAGAGAATGGAAGAGATACTGCTGGGCTAGAGATGAGCAAATACTTCCTGTTTGGGGTGTGGTGGGAAAATCAAGAAGGGACAAACTTCAGAAGATTGACCAATGACTTTGGCAGAAATTTCAGACAAAATACTAGAAGATTGTTAAAGAGATGGTTTGAGCAATGAGAAGGGAGGAGAGTAGTAATGATTGAGCCAGCATGGGCTCACTGAAAGGTCATGTTGTACCAGACAACATGGTAGTAGGAAGGAGCCCTATATTTAGAGTAAGAAGGAAAAAAACCAAACAAACCTGGATTTGAATCCAACTTCTATTTCCTGTGTGACCTTGTATAAATTGCTGCCCTTCTCTGGCCTTTCCTTTATTTACGAAACAAGGGAATTGGACTACATAACAAATTATAAAGTCTAAGTCTATGATTATGTGAACATCATTGCCTTTTTTTGACAGTGCTACAAGATTGGTAGATCAAGAGAAGGCCATAAATGTTTGCTTAATAGCCTCATGTCATCAAGAAAGATATAGATCTGGGACCAGATGGTTGCACAGTTAAGTGGATTTGGAGTTGATTGAAAGTCTGAACTGGTAGAGTGGTCAGAGGCTCTAAAGTGGGGTTTGTGAACTTAAAAAATATGTACACGTAACCAGTATTTCAATATGACAGGTTATCTTTAATTCTATTGTATTTTATGTAGTTAAAATGTGATTACTAGAAGGGTCCATAAGCTTGGCCAGGTGGCCAAATGGCCCATGACACCCAAAAGTAGTTGCTTTACAGCAACTTGACAAAAGTTAGCTTTGCCAGGGGAATATTCCAGGGATCTGATCAAATCTCAATCTCTCTCTCTCTCCCTCAATATAAAGTAAATGGCTTGGATGAAACCCTAGATAACATGTCTAGCAAACTTGCAAAGGACACAAAGTTGTAAGATGAATCTTGTCTTTCAATATTTAACATCTACAATGATGGGTTAAATCTAATGAGATGAAAAACAAATATGAAACTTAGTTTGACTCAAAATCTTCAAGTATAGATTGGAACTTTCCTTGGCTTTACAGAATTTCCTGTAAAGAATCAGTAGGCTTCCACAGACTTTGAAGTCAATGAGTCAAGTATGACACAGCTTAAAAAAAAAAAGTTACAGAAGGAAGATAGTAATGCGGGGGAGGTGATTAGTATAACTGGTCTGTGTTGCCCAGATCACATCTGGAATCCTTAGTTCTGGGTCCTACATGTCAAACATTGAAGCACTTTCTACATTCAGAGTAGACTGATTAGAACCCTGGGCAAGTCACCTAATCTCTTTGAGCCTCAGTTTTCCACTCTACAAAATGAGTGTGTGTGGGAGGGGTTAAATTGATAGTTTCAGTGCCTAAACCAAAGTCATCAACATACTGAGGCCAATTGAATATCCCTTGAAGACCACCTTTCAAGCTGACATTAGATTAATTGCTCATCTAGTTTTGAATTCGTGTACCAGCCCACATCTCCATTTCTCCCACAAGAATAGCATGAGACTTTATCAAATGCTTTGCTAAATTATAGGCCAACTGTATCTGTGGCATTGCAGATAGTTTCCTAATATAAAGAACAATTGGTTTTCCCCCACAAATACCATTGAGGGTAGTGTTCTTTGGAAACGTTTTAAAGAGATACCTTATAACATGCCTACAAGCGATCATGCAACTTCGATTTAAAGAGGCTCTAGTTGGATGAGGGGAACTCACTATGTGGAAATCTCCTAGACACACAGATCCCTCTTATAAATCATAAGAGTATTCATGATAGACTACATAGCAATCTTTCTTTCTGTAGGCACAATTAGCCACTATACATAATCTTAATTCTAAATGTAGAAGACTTTGTGGCCATTATATGTATTCTCCCTTCTGCTTTGATTCTGTATCAGTTTATGTCTGCCAATGTTTCTCTGAATCCCTTATTCATTATAGGCCAATAATCCATTTCATTCCTATACCAAATTTGTTCTGTCATTTCCCCAAATGATAGGCACTCTGGTTTTCCAGGTTTTGGCTACCATAGCTATTACTATAGCTCTATGAATATAGTACCTTTCTATCCTTTACCTCCTTAAAGGACATGCCCAGTGATGGGACTACTAGATCAAAGGGAAGAATAGCTTGAGTAGTAACTTCTTGTGTCCATTTGTTTTGTAAATGGCCAGACCAATTTACAGATCTACCAAAAGTGTAGCAGCATCACATTTCTCCTCCCTCATCCCCCTCCAACATTGGCTATTTTTGTCTTCATGGTCAACTAGCATTTTGACTATCTTGATTGACCATTTCTCATCATGAGGTGATGTTTGTAAGCCCCCTCCTCCCCTTCTTAAGTACCTGACCTATGTCTTCATTGAAGGTAAGGAACTCTTGGTGAGGTGACTACACAAATTCAGGTAGCCATCTTCCCTGACTCTTAGAGCTAGAAGAGAAGAATTATAGATTTGTGGTTCAAGGCCTTGCCCATCATACTGTAGACATCAAAGGCAAGACCTAAACCCAGATATTCCTGACCCTAAGGCTGGTTCTCTGACCATCATCCCATGTTGCTTCTCAATGCCTTTGTTTTCCAAAGACACAAAAAATTAAAAAGCATTCCAAATCAGATCTGAAAGTTAAAAACTAAGACATAGTCTCTGTATCTTCTATTAAAGAATGACCTTGCATACAATCGATTCCCAAGTCTTTTGGTTAAATTTATATTGGCAAAACACCTCTTTCCCCGCCTGCCACCAGTTTTTCAGTTTCATTGATTTGATTCATGTGAAAGCTTATTGTATATAATCAAACTTGTCTATTTTGTTTCCACATCTTTTACCCATTTGGTTATAAATTTTCTTAACCTTAAATATGAAAGGTGCTTCATTTCACTATCTAGAAATCTAATCTTTTAATGTTTAAGGCATATTCATTTGGAATTGCTTGTTATATAGTGTAAGATGCTGATCTAAACCTATTTTCTGTCAAAGTCCATGTTGAATACAAGTCCTTTTGGGCAATTTGTATTCTTGGGTTTGCCAAATGCTAGCCTGTTTAAATTGCTTTTAGTTTTATTATCCATGTAAAAGGAACCCTAGTTAAGGTAAAAGGTTAAACTGATTCTGTTGGCCCTTCTAAAACTCATCCCTTTATTTTTCACCTAGAGTCACCAAATTTTTTTTTCCTGTGAGGGCATCACCCAGCCTCATACAGTTTTGTCTTTATTAGCTGCCTTTCATAGGACTTCAGCCCAAGGCCTCCCAAGGAGAAGGTAGCATGACTGTTGCTGCCATTTGCAGCCTCATCACTTCCAAAAACCTTTACTTCTACTATAGGGGTTAGTCCTAAGTTACTGAAGTGACTCTCAAAAGATTACATGTGTATAAAGTTTGTAAAGCCTGTAAAATGCTAGCCACTTTAAAAGGTTATCTAAGCATCATGCTTCTTACAGATGAGGAAACTGAGATGTATTATGAAAGGGTCCAAGATTGTGCTACTTAGGTGATGCGGTAGATAAAGTATTGGGCCTGGAGTTAGGAAGACCTGAGTTCAAGTTCAGCCTCCAACATTTACTAGCTATGTGACCCTGGCAAGTCACTTCACCCTGTTTGCCTCAGTTTCCTCATCTGTCATGAGCTGGAGAAGGAAATGGCGAAGTACTCCATTATCTGTCGAGAAAACCCCAAATGGAGTCGCGAAGAGTTAGGCATGACTAGAACAACTCAACACCATGAAGTCTGTGCTGGTCACTTTGATGGCAACATCTTTTGTCTTGCCAACTAAATCCTTATCTGAGTAAGGTGTGATTGAGTATGTGCCCTGTGGATTATCTACAGCCCATCTCGGACTAGAAATAATTGAGTAAGCAGGTTGTGAGGCCAGCCTATAGCCTGTGATTATGTTCTAGGATGCACTTGACAATGCTGCAGAGTAGAATGTCTACATCTAGAACCTGGCCTAAGTATGACCTTGGGTGAGTCATTTCCTGTCTTCTGACTTCTGTTTCAGAGGGGGCTGATAACAAAAGATTTTTCTAAGCAGTTGTCTAATTTATGGGTGTATATATATATCCCACCCTCTCCCTCCATATTAGAATGCAGGTCCCTTGAAGGGAGTATTTTTATTTTTTTTGTCCTTTTCACTTAAGCAGTGTAGGATACTTTCAATTTTATTTAATTCCATAACAATATCTGAATCAAATTGCACACAATGGTGAAATCTAGGGAGGAAACTTTCTGGAGTAACATAGACTGGCTGGCAACCATTCAGCAACTTGGCACTATAAAGATGGTTGGGTTGCAATGTTCTGACTTTGCCTGGGGTCAGAGACCCAGTATTTGAGCCTTAAACTTGGGTTTTCCTGACTCAAAGTCCCTTCTCTATCCACTAGGCACCCAGTCTTTCTTTCCTTTCACACACTAGGTGTTTAATTTATGCTTATTACATTAGACAGAACTCTACATTCTATATCCTACATTCTATATCTTGCTCATTTGTTTCGGTTGTGTCCAATATCTTCTCCATTCCTACAACTGATAGTTTGTATTTCCTTTCCATCTCCAGTGGATTGGAGAATGAAGTTGGTTGAACCGTCTTGGTTTTCTGTTTAGCCACAGATAGGCTGAAGTCCCTTGTTCAATCTGACAATGACTTTTCTTTTTCTTTTTCTTTTTGGAAAACCTGCTCCTGATCAGCTTTGTCTTCTGATTACAAGGCCAGGGCAGCTGTGGGCCACATTTTAGGATGGGAGTGGGGGAAGGGCCACACCACAAGAGGTACCTCCCTCCCTTCCTCCCTCCCTCCCCCAACTGCATTATTTCAGGCTGATTGCACCAGAGCAAGAAAGCAGTTTCTCTCTTTTTAATAAGAAAAATCAAAATAGAAATTCAGACGGTAGAAGCCGATGATTTATCCTGCACTGGAGAATTACAGTATCTGAAAGGCGAGTCATCCAGCCTAGCTGACTTAATGGAAACCTTCTGAGCTTCTTGCTTTATTAATGTTGCATTGGAAAACTTGTCCACAGGTCCTGGGCAGAGAGTCAAGATCCACATTTAAGGAGTTTTACTAGAGGCTTTCATTAATAAAAGGGCAAGGAAATCCACAGCCTATTTTAAAATAATATATTCTCTTCCCCCTCCCCTTCCCCCCCCCAGATTTATTTATTATGTTTAGAATACAGCTTGACACAATCTTGCCTCTAGAAAAATGGCCCATCCAGGTAAAAAAAAAAAAAAAAAAACTCTGGATAGCCAATTTAGAAAACCTGCTTCCCCCCACCCCCTCTGCCCCATAGTGTTATGAGTAAATACAAATAAATGTATTCATCCAAACAGGGGAGTCAGAGTGAACCAGTTTGAAAACTGAAATGGATCTGCTCTCCAAGGGTGGCTTTCTTCCTTGGTTTCTTGTTTTCAAGCGACCCCTTTCTTATTGTATAAGGTTTTGTTGTTGAATTTAGTCTTCCTCTACCCTCACAAAGCTCAGACGTCTTCGACCCCTTGTAATGGTTCAACTTCAAGATTTCTCATCTTCCTAGTAAACTCTCTTCTCTAGCTTTAGGTTGTCATGACACTGCCTTCATCCAATATATCACTGGGTACGTCGAGGTTACCACGCAGCAGTGCATGGGAAAGAACTGGTGGGTTTGGAGCCCGAGAATTTGGGTCCCAATCATAATTCTGTCACATGATACCCAAGTCACCTTGGGCACTTAATTGTTCTGGGCCTCAAGTTCTTCATTGATAAAATAAGTTGGGGGCGGGGGACTAAAGAACTGTGCTAAACTAAAAGGCCTTCACATAATTGGGATCACCTAATTTGATTAGACAAACCTCAAGTGTCTACAAGGCCCTGCACTGGAAATATACAGCTACAAAACAGTTCCTACCTTCTTGGGGCTTTCTGTCTTACTTGGGTCAGGGGAGTGCTAAGTAAATGCCAGATGATAAAGATGAGAGAAGTAATAAAAGCAGTGGGATAAAGAAAAGGCTTCTTTCTAGGTGGGTACCAGAGATGAGGTTTGCAAGAAACTCTCAATTCAGGTCTCCCATTCCTAGCAGGGTCATATTTTGAATGGTTCCCCATGGAACCAAATGCAAACAAATTAGTAACTTCATAGCAAACTTTTGATTCCATGGTTAATGTTTTCCCTAACTAGTTCATCTAGTAGTCTTCTTGTATTCCTCTCTGCCTCAGATTGGATGAACTAGGGTTGTTGAACCCAGAGAAGACTTAGAAGAGGGAGGAATATGGTAGCTGCCTTCCAGTATTTAAAGAGCTGTTATGTGGAACAAAGATGAGACTTCTGCCTGATGGAAGGGAGAAGGAAGGTTAGGTTGAGAGTGACAGCTTTTATACTTGAGAGATTCTCAGCAGTTGGAACCATCCAATGGTTAAACAGGCTTCTTTGGGAAGTAGTGAATGGTCCCAAACTCTCTGGGTCTTCAAGCAAAATCTGGATAATGGGAAGGGAATAAGTACGTAATAGTTGTTAGCATGCTATGCAACTTATAAATATTTTGTTTGATGATTATAGCTGGACATCATAGAAGATTCCTCTGGTGTCAATTGGATCAAATAGCCTGGAACACTGATGAGGTCTTTCTTATCTTGAGGCAATGTAATGTCATGAAGAATACCTGATTTGGGGTCAGGAATATGTGGACTCTCTAATGCTATCTTGCATACTAACTGTAATCATGGGCAAATCGCCACCTCTGTGGTAACCCTAGAGAAACCTCTTCTTTCAAAAGGTAGCGGCAGCTATGCCCATTTGAGCTGCAGACAAATTAGCTCCAGCTCATTGTATCCGTTACACACCATATCAGCAAAAAGTAGCTTTCAATTCTGGAGCTAAGCAAAGCTATTCAGATAGTAAAATGCAAAAAAAAAAAAATACAATGGGCCTTCAATATTCAAAATTAATAAGCACTAGAGGGTTAAACTCAATGACCCCTAGGGTCATCTTCAGCCGAATTTCTTCTTCATACCTCTCCTTCAATGGAGGTTACTCTTATTTCTTCCAACTTAACGTCACTCTGAAATTTGCCAAGCTAATTGAGTCTCTCAGTAAGATACTAGAGGTTTGCCCCCTCTCAAACTGTAAAGATCAGTAAAGGTAAGCTCTCTTGGTTGAGGAGGGAGTTACCCTCTCAAAAGACTTTATTTGATCTGGTCAAATGATTTCTTTCGAATTTGATTTTGAGTTTAAAAATCAGTGGAGTCAGGAAGACCAGAGTTTAAATCTGGCCTCAGACATTTACTAACTTTGTGACACTGAGCAAGTCACTTAACTTATTTACCTCAGTTTCCTGAACTGTAAAATGGGGATAATAGCACCTACCTTGCAATGTTATTGTGACCAAATGAGAGTATTTGCAAAAGTCATTTATCATGGTGGCAGGCACATAGTAGGTGCTATACAAATGCTTATTCCTTTTCCTTCCTGATGTATGAAAGGGGGTAGTCCCTTAAACGTAAAGCAAAATGCCTCTTGTATCCCTTCCAGATCTAAATCCTATGATACTAAGCCTAAGTAAGAGCTGGCCTTCAAGAAGTCTCTCCCTTGCCTTGGCTGGTCAGAGCTATGTGGAATTTGGGTTTGATCTCTGAATCATTGTTGGGCCCCAGTTTCCAACACAAAGAATGAGATGGTTTCTTAGTGGCCTAGGCCCCTTGGTAGGCTAGTGCCAGATTAGCTCATGGCGCCATTTGGTATGTTGGTGGGGGAGATAATTCATGTTACTTCATTAGTATAAGCAAGAAACAAGTACTACAGTATGTGTCTTGGGCCATAATTCATAAGGACACAATCTGAACATGAAAGTACATGAACTATAAAAGAGAATAATGTGGAATGTTCATATATTGTATATGTGGAAAAGATTAAAAACTCATAAACTTGGGAGAGTTAATGAGGACAGATGGTCGGCACAAAGGATGGGAGAATAAATCAGAGACTTCCCTGAACTGTCTTTCCCTCCATCTCCCCTCCCTCCACCTTTCTGAAATCTAACTCCACCTGAAACTTTCTTAGATCTCCATTGTCTCTGCTGTAGTTCCTGTAGTCTAGAATGGAAATAGAAATGGCTCCCAGCCTATGAGGGGGAGTCCTTACCAATGGTTAATCTCCATTTCCTGCTCTACTGATGTCAGCTTCATGGCTAGAGGGAAGGGACATGCCACCGGGATCCTTTCTTTTAGAGCTCGGAAGGACCTAGGATCATCTAATCCAACCACCTCCATGTTTAAAAAGGCTTTAATATGAAGTTCCAGAAGAAAAGTGAGTTGCCCAAGGCCACAAAGAAATACATTGTAGAACCAAGATCTGAACCCAGATCTTAGAAATTGTTGTCAACACCAATGATGGCATATGCGTCCTCCTCTTTGTCCATGCCAGAGTCTTAAGCCTGGCTTTTGCTTTGGCATCTTTTATCCCAGTCTCCCTAGCAGAGGATAAATGAGCAGACTAAAAAATTCATGGGTTTGATGTGTGTGCAAAACCTTTTTATTTTATATAATCAGGTATCCATTGTGTATCCTGTGATTCTTTCCCTCCTTTGGAGGAATTTATTTTGTTTCACTGCACATCTCTCAAAGGTTTATATTCCTTTCTCTTTCTCTCTATTTCCAACAGGTGGAGAAGATGCAAGGGAGAGAATGCTTTTTAGTTGGGGGGGAAATGAAACTTGACCGTGTCTTCGGTTCCATTTCCTCTAGCATGTACCTCAGGTGATCAGTCTTCTGCTTCCCTTAGCCCAGGCACAATTCTTTTTTTTTTTTAATTAAAGTTAAGTAATTTGTTTATTTTTAGTTTTCAACATTATCTTTTATAAGATTGGGTTCTAAATTCCCTCCCCCCTCCAAGATGGTATGCAATCTGATAAGGGCTATACATGTATGATCATATTAAACATTTCCACATTCTTCATGTTATAAAAGAAGAATCAGAACAAAAGGGGAAAAAGCCACAAGAAAGTGGGGGGGAAGAAAATAGTAGTCTTCAACCTACATTCAGACTCTATAGTTCTTTCTCTGGATGTGGATAAATCTTTTGGAATTGTCTTATTGCATTGCTCAGAAGAGCTAAGTCTTAAAAAGTTGGTCATAGCACAGTGTTGTTACTGAGTATGGTGTTCTCCTGGCGTACTGCTCATTTCACTCAGCATCAGTTCATACAAGTCTTTCCAGGCTTTTGTGAAGTCTGCCAGGCACACAAATTTACTAAGTATCTGCCTGTAGATTCAATTCTCCTACTACCTTGCCTCTTGCACCAAGGAATTCAACACCTACCCTAGAAAGTCTTGGTGACTTTTAGAGAAATCCTATTTAATTTTGAAAGCATTTGTCTCTGTAGGATTTTGAAAAGGAGCATGGTGTAGTGAATAGAGTTCTGGACTTGGAAACTAAAAGGCCTGATTTTGAGTCTTGGGGGTGTGACCCTGGGGTAAGGCACTTGCCTTTGTGCTGCCAGGCAACTCTGAGACTAAGTTCCTGGGAAGGTGCTAACTAATCTGAATTAGGATGGGGAATTCCCTATGTTAATAAAATCACAAGTTAGGACAAACTTCAAATTAAAAGAAATGTCAGATCCTCTGGTTCAGCATTTCTCAGTGTGGTCTGGGATCCCCAAGAGTCTTTCAGGGGGCCCATGAAGTCAAAACTATCTCCATAATTCTAAGATGTCTTAATCTCAAATGGTAAATATTGATAACTTGCATTAAAATGGCTCTTGAGAAGGTTCTCTTTTTTTTTTAAATAAAGGAGTCCTGAGACAAAACGATTGAGAATTGCTATTCTAGCCCAATCAAAGAAGGGGAGGTATCTTAAAAGGGGCCAGAATGTAAGCCCCTTGAACAGGGATTTGTTTTATTCTTTGCATTGATATCTATGGTACCTGAAATGTAGTAGCCAGGTTTTTGCTTTAAAGATTGGGAGAGACTGATTGGAACACCTCTGGCCTGACTTGGTGTCTAACCCCTGGGACTGTGGGGTGGCCCCAGTCTGATAACGCCTCCAGCCCTGAGCTCGGGTTGCCATTTGAGGATACCTTAAGGAACCATCAATATGTTCATGTGACCTAATGACTCTGGGATGCTGGAGCAGAGCATTTTAGATGAGCGTTCCCACTTAGCCCTCCACCCCACCCCTATGGAAACATGGGTGTTTCTGATAGCTAACAATGGCTTTGGATGGGGTGGGGGAGAAGGGGGATAGCAGCCCTTCTCTCATCCCCACACCACTGGTCCAGCTGTGTCACCAGGGGTGAACCTCTGGATTTATAACCTGTGAATAAGAAACTGCAGAGTACAGAATAAGGAGCAGACACAGCAGTCATATGATCTCCTGGATACATTCCCTTGCCTCCATTCCTCCCTCAATGCCGTATTGTATGGTAAAAGAGCCTTTCGAAGGCTCCCCCCACCATGCCAGTTCCCCTGGGGCATGGATAGGTTTTCAGTTTTGGCTTGGGGTCCTACGTGTTCCATATGGAATCACTTCTCAACCTTCACTATATTTGTGTGGGGAAATAGAGGCCATCAAATAGATTCTATACTCATGAAGTATTTGTGTGTATTTAAGGATGAAAGGGGAGTTCCTTGGCCCTAAATAAGTTACACATTTAATTCAGAGGTCATCTAGCTACATATCTTTGCATATTCAGAGAATAAGTACAGGTGTGAACAAACTTTCAAGCATCAAAAGTGTAAAAGCTGAATTTAGTGGACCTCTAAGGAGGGATCTGAGTTTATTTATCTGCTTTGGGAAGAGGGGTGATGGGAAAAGCTTCTCCATGAAACCAGACCTATAATCTGGATATCCAGTAAGGAGATCTGGGTCCTAGCCTTCAAAGTTGTAATGGACCTTAGACCATCTATGGCAAGGAGTCTTAACCTTTGTGTCCTGGAGCTCTTTCCACTCAGGTGAAGCTTGTTTGATTCATGACCATTAAGGCCCACTTATAGTATGGGGAAAGGAGAGCTAGATTCAGGATCTGGGTTCAAATCCTTGACTGTTGCTCATAGGCTAATGGATTTAAACCTGGAAGAAAATTCAGAGACCATCTTATCTAAGCCCCTTCCATTACAGATGAGGAAACTGAGGCCCAGGAAAGTTAGTCACTTGCCCAAGGCCACTTAAATAGTGTCAGAGGCAGGATTCCAGACTTAATGTCTATTGTACCATGCTGCCTTATTTTGGGGGCAAGGGCAAGTCATTTCATTTTGGTTTCCCCGTCCAAAGGGAAAGAGGTCTCCAACTAGAAGATCTGAGGTCTCTTCCAGTTCTAAATCTAATTATACCTATGATTCCCTTGCCTTTAGTCTTCCTGCTCTAGGAACATTCCAGCTTGTCAATGTTTCCCATCTGACACCAAGATAAACCACACTCTAGATATGGAATTTTATGAGGGAACTTCATTTCACACTGAACTTGAAGTAATCAACTAACTTCCCCTACTAATGACTGAGGCCAAGAGCGAGAGTGAAACATTACAATGGGTAGCCCTTTGATCTCCATTCATCTTTCACATTTGTTTTGACAAAATGCTTTCTAATAATCAACAGATAATTAGTCTCTGAATACATTGGGATCATAGTAGCAGACTGAGCTAGGAGGGACCTCAGGTCATCTAATCCAACCCCTTCATTTTGCAGAAGAGGAAACTGAGGCTAAGAGCGGTTATGGTCTGTGCAATGTTATGGAGTAACAGAGCTGGGATCTGAAGCCCCATTTCCCTGACTCAAGTCCAGCACTCTGTCCATTGTGACTGCCTCTCCTAAATCGGGTATCGCTAGTTCTCTTGCACTGTTGAGTTTACTAACTCTTAGTAACTGAATTACTGAGACATAGTCTAAATACTACCTTTCCAAGTCTTGAAGCACTGAGTCTCAAGGGAAGTCAGGGATTCTAAGAAGTCATGGTGAGAAGTCACCAAATGCAATTATATTTGGAAAGAAGTGTAGATGCATAAATGGAGTCTCCAAGGGATTAAATCCTGTTGGCTTGCATGCATCGACACTGCCCAGGGAATAGAAAACATGGCTGCGACACTCTAAATTGTTTGTAGGCTTTGGCTGTCTCTAGGATGAAACTATGGCATATGCAATAGCTTTTAAAGCTAGATGTGTCATTTCATTGGGTGTGGGAATGCTCCATAAGGAAACTTCTCCCAATGTAGAGAAGGACAGCTGATGTCCTAAAGCTTCTGAGATTCAGTACATAAAGAGTTCAAGTTAAAGTGAATGCCCAAAGTCATTTGGAAAGATCTGCCCAGACTATCATGACTTTCCTCTCCTGTGTCGAGTGTCTTTGGGCCACCTTCCATTTATCTTCAGAGAACTTTTCTTGTGTCTTTAGATGTAAATAGGGATCAGGAAACCCCCTTCATCTACTAGACTTGACCTTTCCCACAGAGGGAACCCTGGGGGGTGCTGAGAGGTTGACCCCAGCTCCATGAAAGACACCCCAATCCAGCAGTGGGAAGTGGGGTGTCCCCAACCACCCTTCTAGATGATTGCTTCCTCTGGACGAAGGATTCTTTTCCTTTGTATCTAAGGTGATACAGAAGATCATAATGAAGCTTGTGATCTTTTTCAAAGTTAATTATTCTGTAGATCTTAGCGGTAGAATCTATATTTGAGGGCTTGGGGATATTTTCCCCCCATTTACTAGGTAGTCTTACAGATAAGGAAACTGAGGCAAATAGAGGTGAAATGACTTGCCTAGGGTCACACAGCTAGTAAGGATTTACTTACTAAGGCAGGATTTAAATTGGAACTTTGTGAGCTCCAAGTCTGACACTCTATTCACTGTTCCACCTACCTGCCTCAAACAACGAAATACTACCCCTCCCCCCCCAAAAGCTCCTCTAACCACCTGATGGGACAGCTGGGTGGTATGGTAGAGCACTGGGCCTGGAGTCAAGACTCATTTTTGTGAGTTCAAATCTGTCCTGAGACACTAGCTGTGCGACCCTGGGCAAATCACTTCACCCTATTTGCCTCAGTTTCCTTAGCTACAAAATGAGCTGGAGAAGGAAATGGCAAACCATTCTAATCTCTGCCAAGATACTAGAACCCCCCAAATGGGGTCATGGAGTCAGATATGACTGGGGGGGAAAAAGACTGAACCATAAAAATATACCTGATAAGTGATAGTCCAATGTCTGCTTGAAAATAGTCATTGAGGAAAAACTGGCTACCTCCAGTGCCCCATAATCCTCTCAAATAGTTCAAATCTTTAGGCTTATGTTTGACTTTTTGTAATACTTCCCTGTTCCCAGTTCTAGACCTCTGAGGCCAAGCAGATGTCTAAAGTAGTAGGATCTGGATTCAAATACTGCCTGTGCAACTAGAAACAAGTCACATTCTCTCCTGGTCCATTTCTCACATCTGTAAAATGGGAGGGGAGGTTGGACCCAGAAGGCCTTCTAAGATCCTTTCATGCCTAATTCTATGGTCCCACGATCCCTCCTTCCACAAGATGGATATTCGAGGCAGTTGTCACTCCCAACTGAAGTGTTTTCCCCAGGCTAAACCATCCCTAGTTCCTTCAACTGAACCCACGTGGCCTGAATTCCACTGGAGTTGCCTTTTTTGTGGATGCTTATCAATTTCTTCCCTATACAGCGGTGGCCAGAAATGAACAATACTTCAGAAACTCTTATGATACTGGCCTTGGGATCCCTGTCTCGGAGCCAAGCACTTCATAAAACTACCTCAGTGGCTCCAACTGTCCCCTTTTCAACAGCTCCCTTCCACCCCCACCCCTTGGCCTGGCCCTGACACAGTGACAGCCCCCGGCAGCTCTCAGGCATTTTCCCAGCACTCTAATCGAACAGCACCAGTGGGAATGTTTACAACATGCTGCCACTTAGGAGGCCTTATCACAGCCCTCGAATATCTGCCCACCACCCTGAGACCTGATAACTTCAGAGTGGAGTGCTTGGACCGCCAGTCTTGGTGGCTTAGCTGGTGGCCACCAGAAAGCAGGCTGATTGCTTGATGCTTTTCCCATCACCGCCTAATCAGAAAGGCCCATGACAAGGCCGGTGCCTGGGCTGGGAAACTGTGACAATCTGTCTTTTAAAGGCATGGCAGATATATAAACATGTTTGTTTCTGCATATACCTACATGAACTCTACAGAGAAACTTGCCAGGGCACAGTGTGGGTTAGCAATCTTGAGAGGATATAGGCAAGAGAATTTGCAAATTCCACTTGACCAAAAAGTGGAGATATTAGTCTAGAAGGAGATCAGAGCAGGGCATCAGCCTGGGTTTTGAGAATACATACATGGTACATGAACCACAGTGCTGGATAAATGTCACTTGTCCATTAGCAATAGGATTATTACATATGACAAATATTATGCAGCTGGATGGGGCCAACCCTTTCCTTTTACAGACAAGGAAATGGCTCTAGAGAGGCCTGATTAATTTCCTGAGCATAGGAAGTCAGAGTAGGAAGAATTTGATGGAAGCTATCTACCCTAAGCCTTGATCTCTCAGATAAGGAAACTGAGACCTGCAAAGGTTAAATAAGGTGTCTGATCTCATGTAGGTAGTAAATGGCAAAATAGTTTTGAGCCCAGGTACTGACTGAATACAGCACCTTTCTAGGATACCTTTTTGGCTCCCTGTTATATGAAAGCACAGGCTATAATCCTATTGTCGGGCACAGCCAAAGTACAGAGTGCTCAGACATGCAGGATACGTGATGGGATTGCCAAGACCTAAATAAATTCTCTTAAGAATACATCTTTTGGATTTGCAACTCAAAATTTAAAAATTGTTAAATGTAATTGGGGAAATGCTAACAAAATTTAAAAAAAATAAATCTTTTGGGCAAGTAATTGAAGCAGGATCACAAGAGGACAAGAAATGAAAGGTGTAAACACTAAAGGCCACAATGAAGAATTCTCCCCAGGAGGAGGGACAGATTCTAGGGCTGTAGAATATCAACTTGTCCCATTTATCCCAGGTCTGTCATGTCTCCTGGACCATCTTTCATATGGAGTAACAGATTTCAGAATCTCGTGTTGAACTTTAAGATGACTTCAAAGGACCTGAGTTCAAATATGACCTCATACTAGCTATGTGACCTTGGGCAAGTCGTTTAACCCCAGTTGCCGAAAAAACAAACCTGACCTCAAAGCCCATCAGTCTAATCCATACTCAAAAAGAATCCCTACTCTAATGTAGGCAGGTAGTCACCTAGCCTTTGCTTGAAGACAGTTGATGAGAAGGGAGCTTCTTGCCTCCCAAGGCAGCCTTTTCCTCAGTGAATCCCACATTCGATCTCCCCCTGCCCCCAGCGTAGTCCTTCTCAATGATTCCAAGCTTGGCACTATTGATATGCCAAAACGCTGCCTGCTCTCCATCACCCCCTTTGTGCATTGCTTTAGGGACTTGTAGACTAGTCCCAGGCTGAATTCCCGCCCCAGCCATCAAACATCCTCCCGGGCCCCTTCTCCAGTCTTTGCTTTAGTGTTGAAGCTCTGGGATTATAAACTAATTGTAACATTCTAATGGACAACTTCCTTCTTGATCCCGGGTATGTTGATTGTGTAAGAATTCCTCAACTGTATGTAACTGAAACCATAATATCCTGAGTAAAACCTAATTAATGAGGCTAGCATCTAGATAGCCTAACCTTTCTTGTGTTGTGAGCCCCTTGGGAAATCTGTGGATGGCTATGACCCTCTTCTCAGAATTGGGTATTTTTAAATGCATGAAATACATAGGGTTCCAAAGGAAACCAGTTATGTTGAAATACAGATATTAAAATATTAAAACAAGATCCTGTGGTTTAGACAAACTTGGTATTTCTCCTTGGGAGGCAGCTTTAACATCCCCCCCTTTTTTTTTAATATATATATAACCACTGGAAGCCCCTCTCTTCTCTGACCATGGAAATGATCCTAGCTCTTGGGAGGCTGGGGGGAGGAGGATAAATTGGGTTTCTAGGAGCAGACATCTCTGGCCAGGCTGTGGGTTATGTGAGGAGGGGGCCCCCTAGTGTATGCTGTTGGATGGAAGGAAGCCCAAAGCAAAGGGCTATCTCCCCCCCTCCCCCATCCCCTTTCTAGATTCCTAGTGCTTTGTTGTATCTGGTTGCAATGTGGCCATGACTCCCATGATTGGGAGCCAGCAAGACAGGCGAGAGGTTCCTTTTCACCTGGATGACCCTTAGGATTTCTCCTACAGAGGTGACTTCTGACATGGGGCCAGAGTACCCTTTGGCATTAATCCTGATGATAGGGTGGGGTTTTTTTTTGGGGGGGGGGGTTGGTAGAGAAGTTTTCAGCCAGGTCCTTCCCATTGTCTGCTGATGGATCCTGCTTTACCTATCGTTAGGACTAGCAGTAACACTTAGCTCAGTGCCAATGCATCGGCTGGAGGCTTAGTTAGCGTGGAGCATCTATTTGTCAATCCAATCTTCCAGAGAATGGGGATCACTCCTGTAGTGATGACAGGCTTTTCCGGTCAATAAGATGGTCTGGCACAGGAGGAAAGGACTGGGGCTTCTTTGGGAAAACTTCCTCCTACAAATGCAGGTTAACAACTGGTCTTAGAGTTTTGTAGAAGACTGAAAAGTGAGGTGACTTGGACGGGATCATACCACTAATGAGCGGCAATTGAGATTTGAACCAACTCCAACCTGTTGTACATGATCTGGTTATTAAATACTTGTTAAAACAAATGTATTCTAATTAAAAATATAGCAAATATTTACTTTATATGGGGCAGCAAACCAGCTTTTAGAGTCAAAGACCTTGGATTCAAGTCCTGTTTTTTCTTTTTTTGGCTCATATTAACCAAATGACCCTGTATAAGTTATTTCATGTGTCGTTGTCTGAGGCAATTAGATGGATAAACTAGACAGCTGACTCCCTACATAGCTTCCACGTAAGGCCTTCAAGGGACAAAGGTACAGGCACTTATCTTCTCCTTTCCTCTATTTCCTCCCACCATGTTAGGTGTAATCAAAGATAAATGGCATAAAGACATAATCATACTCAAGATTCCTCTGCATAGCATGGTGCCTTATAAATAGTTGGTATCCAAACTTCTTTGAATTCATGTAGACCCCTCTGACTAATGTTATCAATCATTACTTAACTCTGCTCATCTTCCTTTTTAAGAGAATAGTGAAAGTTTGCTTCTCAGCAACCCCAGGGATATTTGTTCTTAATTTTGATACAATACTAATCTCTTAATAAAGATATATAGCCCTTTCCTTTATAGCTCAAAGTACATTCTCACTTGAGTGTCAACCACCCTATGGGTACTATGTTCATTTTACAGATGATAAGACTGAGACTCAGAGGTGAGGCTCCTCTGCCCCACGTCACACAGCTAGTAAGCGACTGAGTCCGAATTCGAACTTAGATTTTCCTGGCTTCAAGTCAGCCCCCCCTTTATGTTTTGCTGGGTTGTCTTTGGTCTAATCTTGTCGCTTTTTTTTCCAGATGAGATAACAAACCCGAGGCCATACAGTAGAGTTGGTGGCAAAGAAATAACCAGAAGGCAATTGCTGAACATAGAATTTTAGTGTTGGAGGGACTGTGGAATTCATCAAGCCCAATGAGTCTATAGCACAAATAATCCCCTTTGTCACATTCTACCAACTCAATCCAGTGGCTTTACTTACTTACCAACAGGACTTTATTGCCTGGTGCTGTGGGCACAAAAATCAAAATAACTAACAGTCCCTGGACTTCAGAAGCTCCCTTTCTGTAGGGGAGACAACATGGTAGCTAGGCAGCACAGTGGATAATGTGCCAGGTTTTGGAGTCAGGAAGACCCAAATTCAAATCCTGTTCCTTAATACTAACTGTGTGACCTTGGGGGAAAGTCTTTTTGTATGTATGAGCCTTGGTTTCCTCATCTGTAAAATGGAGATAACAGTACTTATCTTGGGATCATATTAGCACCAAATGTGATGATACATGTAAAATATTTTGCAAACATTAAAATACTATGTAAATGCTTGCTATTATTATTTACCTAAATCTATACAAGGCAAATATGTGTTTGGGGGGTGAAAAGAGGTGTGAGATGATCAGAGAACACTTCATGTGCCTCCCAGATTGTCCATTTCACAATATTCTGGTGAGGAAAGTTGAGAAACAACACTAAAGCTTTTTTTTTTTTTTTTTATCTTTTAAACTTTTCAAGGCTTCCTGGGCTGGTTTCCTGAATGCCTTCTTCTGGAGGCAATGAGACATGCTAGCCTGCTCTTCAGTGCCTCTGATCCTGAGTCCAAAGAGAAATGGAAAGAGAGGGTGGAGAGAGACTTGAGGCTTGGGTAATCCATGAGGTGGTATTTTCCTTCAGGTGCTCATAAACACCAACCCCAGATGGTAAACTCTTTGCTACCTCCTGGCGCACCCCATTTTTCATCTGACAGAGCATACCCAGGGGAGAGCAGAGCTTTAACACACTTTCAATATAAAAACCCACTGTGAGACTTTTTGAATTAAAAAAAAAAAATGTTCCTTGGGCTACCTATAACCTGACTCCGGGGGCCTGCTGCGTCTTGTTCCTGATCACCTGATAGCAAGAAGATTGCTGGGCCTTGCTGAGACTGACTTGGCAAGGTGGCTTCTGCTCCTTTCATCATGGAGCCTTTGGTGTAGCCTTTTATACCTTGAGACTACATGCAGGAAAACCTCAGCATTTCAAACTGTTCCTCAAATTGACCAAGGTTCTCACCTGTGAGCACTCTGGACCTTTCCTGGGGTGTCAGATTTGATGATGATCTCAAAGCACTTTATATGCTTATCTCACTCCTGTACCATTGTTGGTATACTCCTTATTTCTGGTGCGTCATATTATTCTGGATGTAACCTGTAAATGCTTTGTCCATTTTATTCATTTTGGACCAGACCTACGATTTCATTGGTTTAGGGAGTTTCCAGTGAGGAAATAGCATTGATGCAGATGGGCACCTGACCGGTACAGTGCCTGGCATATGGCAAACTCTCAATAAATGTTTGCTGATTTGACTCTACAAATTGTGGTCTCTTGGACTGGGGGCACTGAGGTTAAGTTGACTTGCTCAGGGTCACATAACCCTCATGTGGAAGAGCAAAACTCCAAGTCTTCTTGATTAAGTAACTAGTTCTCTACACATTCTACCATGTTACTCTTTAAGTCTTTGAAAGAAACAAGCACCAGTATAGGCCCAAGGCCTTCAGATGACTGAAACTGCCATTAGTTGAAAAAAAAGTGTTTTCATAGCATTCAGTTGTAGTCATGTTGCATATTGATGACCATTTCTGGGGTGGAGTGGCCAACTTTTTGTTCTGCTTCGAAATAACCATACTTAGGGTTCTGCTCTCCCAAAAGGAATACTAACTACAATGTGATAACTGAGAGTTGACCCCGTGGTGCGTGCTAAAATCTGGGGGACTGGCTGTGCTTCCCTCTCAACTCTTCTTTTACATGGTATCTTGTCTTGAATTCCTCCAACATTGCCACCGCCCTGCTCCAAGCCTCCATCACTTCACACCTAGACGATTGCAACGGCCTAATGATTGGTCTCCCTGCCTCAAATCACTCCCTATTCCTATCCATCCTCCACTCAACGACTGAAACTTTGTAAAGTACAAGATTGACCTTGCCAAACTCATTTAATTAATTCCAATGACTCCATATTGCCTCCAGGATCAAATATACAGTTGTCTTTTTGCCCTCTAGGGTGTTCCCATAACCTGGCACCTTCCTACCTCTCTATTCTTCTCTTAACGGCTTCCCCCACCTCTACAGATATGCATGTCACTCCTTTCCCCCCCACACCCCATACACACTGATCCAATGACTATAATATTCTCATTCTTACACAAGTCACTCCATCTCCTGACATTTTCATTGGCTGTCCCCCATGCCTGGAACTCTCTCCCTCTTCATCTCGGCCTAACTACCCAAATTTTCTTCAAGTCTTGGCTAAAATCCCATAGTCTTCAAGAAGACTTTCCTCAGTTTCTCCTTAATGATACTTATTTCTCTTTTCTTTAACTGGCCATTGCTAGTGATCTTGACTTATGTCCTGCCATTGGACTCCAATAACTCTGGAGGAGAGAGTGCTAGAACATTGTCTGGCACATAGTAGGTGTTTAATAAATGCTTATTGACTGAGCTACCTCTCCAGGCTCTTGTTGCCGTGATAGGCCTCGAGGTTACTTAGGCCTAGTGCTCTGGGCCTGGTGACAGTGCCACCGGCTCATGGGCTAGGCTTGAGGAAAAAGACTGCCCCAGCTCCCATAGTAACTGTACCTAGAAAGGCTTGTCCTCAGTACCACCATTCACATGCAACTGACTTTGTCATAGAAATAAGAATTCCAAGTCACACCCTCACTCGCTGAGTCATCAGCCTCTCAGTCTGAGAGCTACTGTCATATTGCTGAGGTAGTAATCATTTTCTACCTGAAATACTGACTCTGGGAAGCTCTGACTCTACATTAAAACTTGGAGTTTTTAAAGTAGGTACCACACTGACCCTTCTGTGACTGTCCCTAACTAAATTCATTGAATTTAGGCAGCACCCATATGAGGATGGTGTCTTGAGCTGTGCAGAGATCTCACCAGGTTTCTGGGTGGTGGGGGTTCAAATTATGAGAGGAAAAGAGATAACAAGGATTATTGATGCCTTTGGTACCCTGGTAAAAGTAACAACACTTGCAAAAGATAAAATGGGATAGCTAGATGGCATAGTGGAATAGAAAGGCCCTGGAGTCAGGAGGATCCGAGTTCAAATATGGTCTCGGACACTTACTAGCTGTGTGACCCTGGGCAAGTCGTTTGACCCTAATTGTGTTTATAAAAAAAAGACAAGATGCCCCATCTAACCTACATCACACTTAGGACCCTAGAACTGAGGTCCTCTCTCAGCATCCCCTGTTCTCCCTACCTCATCTTCTGACACAAATCTGTAGCTAGTCAATTATCTCTACCACTGCTTCCCCAAATGATTTTTGCTTAGAAAAATAGTTATGGGCTTTTTCCATATTTGAATGACTGAACAATAAATTAAACAAGTGGGTCCTTGGTTAGGTATTGGAATCACGCCCCCCCCTTCTCCAATATCATGTATCACAGGATTTTAAATGTTTCCTATTGAAAATTTACTTGGGCCCCAATACTGCCATGTTTAAGAGATACAAGGCTTGCCCTTCTGCCCAAGCATCTTTCTAATCATGGGCTATTCATTAGGAGTTAGAAGATAATTTCCTATCTGAATGACCTAGAAAAGCTTGGATTTTGAACTCGGACCATTGTGAGCTCAGATTTAAACTTCTTGCCATATAGAAGGGGAAACGGAGGCCAGAACTTAATTCCAATCTTAGCCATACTTGGTCTTGTCCTTGGGCAATTCTAAGTTCTATTCTCATGGGTCCTAGAAAAATACCCACAAGCCTTCTTTGACTAATGGCAACTCTGAGCTGTTTTTAACCTTTTCTCTTTTCTTCAACTTCCTATTTTACTCAATTCAAATTTTTCTGCATGAGAGGTGTCCAGGAGAATTCAGTTCATAGTTCTGTTTGAGTAGATACATTCTTGAGAGTTTCTTTCTTTCTCAATAACTTTCCCATAGAGCTCCCCCCTGGAAACATCAGAATTGAGTTCATTTCTAGATTTCTAAAGAAATGGTAAAAACCTTGGCTCCCATGCAAGCACTCAGGCTAACAGTATCTATAATATAGGACAGCCTTTACTTAATGCAACAGATTTTCCAAACCATATTCATCAAAACATTACTCCTATCTGTGCTTTCAACCTCCAGCCCCAGGTGAATATTCTGTGGCCAGTGTCCTTATAAAGAGGGAAAGCCTTTGAGGCTGCTGGAGCTAATTTCTTTAAAATATAAGATAATTATGTTAGCTCTGGAAAGGACCTTATTCAATCCAATACCCTCATTTTTATACACCCTCCCCCCAACCTTTTCATTATCTGTTAGTGGAGACTGGTCAAACTTGCATACACAATTAAATTCACACCCAAAGAGGTGTAATGTGCCATTATCCTGCATTTTCACATACCTTGGGTGCAAATGGGAAGGTGGGAGGACCAGGTGGCATTAACATCCAAGGTCCTCTCACTTCCTACCCCAAAGAAGCTCCAGAAACAGTAATAGTTTTCCTTTCCTAAAACTTGTGGTGGTGATAGCCATAAGCTTATCTCCTCTATGGCTTCTCTGATAACACTTTCCCTACCTTCATCCACCAAACCAATAAATGCATATTTGGCCATCCAAAGCTCCTTAAAAGAAAACATAGGGAAGAGAGAGGTTTAAAAAGCCTACGATTTTTGACAGTTACCCATGGAAAATATATTAATTTCCAACCTGTTTTTCAACCTACTGACAATAGGTGATTCACATCAGCGGGTAACAGCCGGCCAGGAGCAAGGAGAATCAATATCCCTAGCCTGGGGCTGCCCAGGAAAAAAAATTAATTTCAAGTAAGTGTTCAATTTCCCCCTTTCTTCCCACCCACAGCCTGATCAAGCCTGGCTTTGTCTATTTTGCAGGTCTGCTTATGAAAGGGATAGGGCTGTTAGATCCATCACAGGGAACGTTAGAGCTGGAGGGGAAGGGATCTGAGAGGCTACTTGGTTCAGCTGATATCTGAACAAGGAAATAACCTCTGCAAAACCTCACAAGCAGTCATCCAGAAGCCTTCCCTCTGCTCCTATCCCATTCCCCTCTGGGACATTTCTAATTATTAAAGTTATTCCTGACATAAAATTTCAATTGGCCTGTTTGTAACTTCTATCCATTGTTCCTGGCCCTGTGCATTTGACCAAGCCAAAAAAGACTGATCGCTCTGCATATTCTGCATCTCTTGAATCTCAAAATTGACCAAAGCAAATTATAGAGAATTTTATGCAATCCATGCATATCTTAATGGATTATAATATACTCATTCTAACTCTCTGGTATATCTATTCCCAGGTTATCAACATTACACTTTGGTGGTTTTTCCATCACACCTGTAATAGGACATGACATCTGGCCTTTGTGGTCACTCCTTTTGCAATAACCTGGTCAATCAAGTTCTGTCCTCCTTCCACCCTTCAGTATCTTTGTGGAGATAGAAGGGAGGCAGAATAGACATCTCTAGTCACTTCTTCTTCAACCCTTCTCCAAGAGAGACTTTCATGCCTGCCAGAAGAAAAAGGAAGTTGGGGCCTGATGTTGCCACCCTGCTCCTCTCAGAGAGAAGAGATACTGGCGCCAAAAGTATATCTGTATGTTCCCTTAAATATTAATCTAGAGGATGGAATAGGTTCAAGCTAACTTCTGACCATTGTTTCATTATTAGGGGGAAAGAGGACCCAAATCTTATGTCTAAGGCTTGATCCTTTTCCCACCCAATAGTAGTTTCACAATGAATACACATAGCACTTAATCAAGAAAACTCGTTTATTCAAATTGCCAGCAAAACGGAAGGTATACATAGGAGAATATATACTAGACAATAGAGTGAAGGAGCTCTTACTGGAAGCAAGGAAGCTTGGTTTAACCAAAAGAGATCCCAGATTTCACCCAAGTGGATGTTCCCAAACTCACTATTGTAGCAAACTGGAGATAGGGACGTGATATGGAGATGGCCAGCTTCTTCCACACCTTCCAGAGTCTCTCCTTTCAGAAACTTAAGGTGATGGTGGCTTTGTCCATTTCTCATCTAAAAGCCGAAAGTCATAAGCATTCAAAGCAATTGAAGGGTCAGAAGGGACTCTAAGCTTGAAGAGAACTCAAGGAGCTCTCCAGCTCAGGGAGGGCAGAGCCTTCATCTCCACCAAACGAGGAGAGTCACTAGTCTTTGGGACTGGAGTTATTTGTAGAACAGACTTTTCCATTTCTGAATTTTCTCCTTTCTGCTACCATCTCCCCCACCCAATGAGAAGTCTAAACAAAATCTATTGCAAATAGTCATGTAAAACAAACTTTATCACCTGTGTTAAAAAAAAAAATAAGAAAAAAAATAAGCTTCAATCTGTATGCCGAGTCTATCTGCTCTATCTGGCAGTGGATAGCATGTTTCATCATGAGTCCTTTGAAAGACTTAGGAATTTTGATCAACACATTGACTCACTACAATTCCAATATTACTTATTGTTGCCATGCTCTTGGTTTTGCTCACTTCATTTTGCATCAGTCCATATGAGTCTTCCCCAGGTTTTTTATTTTTGTAATTTTTAGTCATGTCTGACTCTGACTCCATTTGGGCTTTTCTATGTAAAGCTAAAAGCTGCTGGGGTTAAGTGACTTACCCAGAGTTGCACAGTTACTCTGTGTCTGAGGCTGGATTTGAACTCGGGAAGATGCCTCCCTGACTTCAGGGTTGTCACTCTATTGTACCATCTAGTTTCCCCAGGTTTCTTATAATACAATAGTTTGCCATCTACAACTTATCCAGCTATTCCCCAAACAATAGGCATTCCCTCAGTTTCCAATTCTTTGCCACCACAAAAAGCTGTTATAAATGTTTTTGTACCTATGGGTCTTTTTCTTCTTCCTTTGATTTCTGCCCTAGAAGAGGTATTGCTGGGTCAAAGGGTAAGCGTGATTTTACAGGCTTTTGGGCATAGTTCCAAACTGCTTTCCAGAATTGGAACAGTTCACAATTCCACCAGAGCATTAGTGTCTCAGTTTTCGCACATCCCTGCCAGCATTTATGCTCCAACACTCAATCTGATAGGTGTGTTTCAATTTGCAATTCTATAATCAATAGTGACTTAGAGTATTTTTTCATGTGACTACAGATAGCTTCGATTTCTTCATCTGAAAACTGCCCGTTTGTGTCCTTTGACTATTTATCAATTGTAATAACTTGTAGTCATAAATTTGACTCAGTTTTCTATGAGAAATGAGATCTTTTTCAGAGACATTTGCTATAAAAACTTTGCCCTAGCTTTTTGCTTTCCTTCTAATCTTGTCTGCATTGTTTATGCAAAAAAAAGTTTAATACAGTTAAAATTATCCATTTTACATCCTGTAATGTTTTCTCTTGGTCACAAATCTTCCCTTCTCCACAGATCTAATGAGTAAATTATTTCTTGGTCTCCTAATTTGTTCGTGGTATCGCCTTTTATGTCTGTCATACCCATTTTGACCTTATCTTGGTATGATGAATAAGATGTTGGTCTATACCTAGTTTCTGCTGTAATGTTTTCCAGTTTTCCCAGCAGGGTTTTTTTTTTTAATCAAATAGTGAGTTCCTATCCCAAAAAATGAGTCATGGGTTTATCAAACACTAGATTAATATGGCCATTCGCTACTGTGTCTTGTGTACCTAATCTATTCCACTGATCCACCACTATATTGGTTAGGCAATACCAGATTGTTTTGATTACCATGTTTTAATACAATTTGAGATCTGGTACTGCTAGGTTACCTTCCTTCACATTTTTTTTTTTTCATTAGTTCTCTTGATAGTCTTGATCTTTTGTTTCTCCAGATGAATTTTGTTTTGTTTTTTTTTCCTGGCTCTATAAAATTTTTTGGCAGTTTGGTATGGCACTGAATAAGTAAATTTAGGTAGTATTCTTTTATTAGATGGGCTCAGCCTATCCATGAACAATTGATATTTTTCCAATTGTTTTGAACCGACTTCATTTGTGTGAAATGTTTTGTAATTGTATTCATATGGTTTTTGGGTTTGTCTTGGCATGTAGATGCCCAAATATGTTGTCTATAGTCTCTTCTAGGAATTCTTGTTGAGCTTGTGTTCAATCTCTATTTCTTTGAGGTTTTACTTTCGGATTTTTCACATCATTGTCTTCTGTGTTTGTGTCTTGAGCTTCTCTCTGACCATAATAACTCTTTATGGCCAGGGTGTTTTTTGCTTGTTTACTTATTCTTCCAAATTACTTTCCAACTTTAGACTTTGGGGACTGTGCACTTCTGATGTGTAGGATGTCTGGCCCGAGCCAGACATCTTGTTTTTGTAAGTCATATTTTATTTCAACACTCATTTTTTTATAAGATTTTCCGTTCCAAATTTTTTCTCTCCCTCCTATTCCCCCTTGCCAAAATGGCAAGCAATATGATATAGGTTGTACATGTGCAATCGGGTAAACATACTCCATATCAGTCATCTTATAAAAGAAGAAATGGAACAAAAGGGAAAAGCCACCAAAAAGCAAAAATAACAAGTGAAAATATGCTTTGATCTGCATTTAGACTCCATAGTTCTTTCTCTGGATGTGGATAGCATTTTCCATCATGAGTCTTGTATAGCTGAGAAGAGCAAAGTCAATCATAGCCGATCATAGCACAATGTTGCTGTTACTGTGTACAATGTTCTCCTGATTCTGCTCACTTCACTCGGCATCAGTTCATGTAAGTTTTTCCAGGTTTTTCTGAAATCTACCTACTCATCACTTTTTTTTACTTTAACAATCTTTTAAAAAAATTTTTTCATAGTTATATAAACAGCATTTATTGCATAGAGTGCTCTGACGAAATGACAGTTCTGGCCTCAAAAGAAGAATATGTACAACCAAGCTTCTATTAATACATTTTGTCCTGCAACACTAGAAGGGAAATGTGTGGCACAAAACAAACAAAACTCTTTAAAGTTATAAATCAGAAATAAACACTTTTTAAAATGTTTCATTTTATGGTGGAAACGTAAATATGGTTTATGGGTGAAAGTTTAAGACAACCCCCCCAACAACGGAAGTCATTTTTGACACTTAATAACATAGTTATTTTGCCTTTTAAACCAACTTGTGAATTATAATTGAGGATAAAAGTGTTCAAAATCTAAACATAAATGGACAGCGCTGCTTCAAAACAGCCCCATTAAAGCAACTCACAGTAATGCTGCATAGATATTCTCTGTAAGAAATAATAATTACTTTTCTAGTGCCTATTTTCTGGCACTGTTGAATCTTAAGTGTTGCAGTTTGCAACTAAAAATCCATCGTACTTCTGTGCCATACACAATAACGCCATGTAATGTACCAAGACAACTTGTAAAAAAAAAAAAAAAAAAAATACAAATGTGAGAAGTTTTCCTTAATTCTTTTAGAATAGGGTAAATGTTTTCAAATGCTTCATGCATCTCTGCTCTGACCTTAGCAGCAGTTAACACAACTTTTCCTGAAAGGAAAATAAGCAGGACAATTCTGGGCTTGATCATTCTGTAGATTAGCCCGGGAAATAACTCCGGCTCATAACTGCTAAATTGTTGATATGTCAGTACCAGCCCTTCTACCCTTATGGGAAACTTCACATTGTAGTTCCCTACCATTTTTTTTATTGTTTTTGTTTTTTGCTAGGCAATGGGGTTAAGTGACTTGCCCAGGGTCACACAGCTAGTAAGTCCCCGACCATATTTTGGATCTTAAAATCCAAAAACTTTGGCTGGAAAGGCCAATTTCTGTACAACTCTGGTATTTCCTGGCTACTAATCTGGACCTGTCCTTCACTTCTAGCTCCTGTACATACCATCTTCCCAGAACTGAAAATAAGCACAGTAGTTCTGGGCTCCTTTATTCTCATGATGACTGCAGCAAAACACTTGGGATTGTATTCTTCATTTCGGTCATGAAGTACAATGGTTTTTAGGTCGAGTTTACAACCAAAGTTCACTGTGGATACGATGTTCTGTAGCTGCAGTACAATTCCGGGCTTTTGGATGCAGGTGTGGCTGGTGTGATGGGAGTCGTGGGGATCATTGGGGAAGGTTACAAGGGTGTAGTGCCCAGCAGAAGTGCTGCGGTAAGAGTCTGTGAATGGAAGAGCACTGTGGGGATTGGCTAGAAGTTCCCTGCGGTTGGTTGTTGAGATGTGGACTGTTGGGCAGCTTGCTGATGCTGCCTCTGCTGCTCTTCCAGAATAGAAAGACTGCTAGTGCTTTGCATGGGCTTTGGGGAGTGATCACTTCTTAGAAAACCAAAGAGTTCCGGTCCCTTAGCTTCAGTTTGTCCTTCAAAGCATCACAAGTATTGGTCTTGGCTCCTTTCAAAATCTTTAGGTTATAGCCGCTTCAAGGAAATGTGATGTCTCAAGTCACTGTAGCCACCACCCGTGGAACTGGAGCTCTGCTGGAGGCAGTTTCTGCACCCACCACAGCAACCCCTAACAATTAAAGGAATCCAACTGTTTCTCCTCTGGTTCTGGGTTGGTGGCTATCTTCCTTGTGTAAGGTATAAGTAATTATGTTTGCACAGATGTAGAGGAAGTGGTCTTCAAGTTGAATACAGGTATGAAAGGAGCAGTTTTACTTAAAATTGTTTTTCAAAACTAGTAGCATGGTTAAAAAGTGCTTGAAGGTAGGACAAAGGTTACAAATTGCTTAAACTGCATGTGCTTAATGAGTCTATGAATATAATCTTCTTCTCCTCCGAAGAAGATTAACACAATTTTAGGTACAATGTATGTAGAAGGAAAGAAGAACATATTAAAGAGTACTATGAAGTAGATGCTCTGGGAAATTGTACATTGGAAGCATCCAGTCAACGGAGAAACAAGGGAGGGACCTTGCATTTCAGGATGGGAATATAACTGCTTGCTTTACCTTCTGTAGGATGTGGCTGCTTCTAGCAGCACACCCACTTCTTGCAAGAATGTATAATAAATGAGTCTGCCTCATCTACCTCTTGGAGTCTTTGTTTTTCCTATAGAAGTTATTCCTGACACTTGGGGAGACAAAAGATCAAATCCAAATGGTAGGAAGTGTAGTGCTCATTATCTCTCATAGCACAATAGTATTCCATCACATTCACATACCACAGCTTGTTCAGACATTCGCCAATTGATGGGCATCCCCTCAATTTCCAATTGCTTGCCAACACAAAGAGCTACCCCCCCATTTTTTAAATCTCTTTGGGATACCGACCTGTTAGAGGAATTGCTGGAACAAAGGGTATGCAGAGTTTGATTGCCTTTGGACGTAGTTCCAAATTTGAGGGGTTTTTTAATGACCTTCTGTCTTCACAACTCTGTCTAAAGACTTGTAAGTTTTTGGCGCATTTAAGGTGGTGTGATCTAGGGAAAAGTTTGCTGACCTCTTAGTCTGAGTTCTGCAAGTTGATGACCCAGTTTTGGGTCTGTTGGCTTGTGTGTCATTGAGTTTTAATAGTATGTTGCTGGATTCAGTTATTGGAAGGTTCTGCAGGTTCAGAGCAACTGAATTCTTCCTTCCCTTTCCCCTCTCCTTTGTTACTTTCCTGCCCTGGCCTATTGCAGGCTTATGTGTGGATCTAAAGGTTGAAATTAAATCCCTCTTAGGCTCTTGGGTTCAGAGCCACACAGAAGTTCTTGGAACGTTCTCTTTGGTCCATTCAAAACTAGGGCCTCTCTCCCTTGACCATTACACTTCACCCTGGAACTGGGTAATGGGCAGTAGAGCTGCCAGGTGACACTCGGTTTCATTCCCATTGCTGGTTCAGTGGGTTTTCTGGGATCCCGTTCTGTCTCAGTGCTTCAACTCTGGCAATTGGTCACAGCTCCCTGTTGCTGGATACTAGGATATTCCTCTCTGATATGTCTACCTCTGCTAGGCTGGGCAACGCTCCCAGCCAGACCCAGCCCCAGTGTCTGCAGACCTCTCTATTTTCCCAAGCTTCCCTAGACTGGAAAGTGACTTGTGATCTTTCCCCCCCCCCCACCTGCTTTTCCAATCAGAATTTGGTATAGTGTGGTTCTTAGGTTGTAGTAGGGGCATTATTGAGTGAGCCAAGCAAAAAAAAAAATACTGATTCTCATTTCACCATTTTAACTCTGTCTCCAAGAACAAAGATCTTACTTTGACGTTTGTCAATTAAATACTTTGATACCTGCAATGCAATATCATTGGGTTCCTTTGTAATCTTATGTATTTTTTTTTTTTTACATTTAAAAACCTTATTTGAGAAGGAATCCATAGGCTTCACCAGCCCTCTTGTGGGGTCCATGATGCAATATTTAGAAGCTTTGGTCTTAGAACCACCTAGCTGATAAGTGTATCAGGTGGGATTCAAACCCAGGTCTTCCTGATTCCAAGTTTAGTGTCCAATTTACTATACCAGTTGTGTTTAGCTCATAGAAACCCACATTCATCCATAAGGATCTGAGCAGGCCACATATTAACTTAGTTTCAAAACATAATATTATCCATGCTTTATTGTGTTTATGTTTGCATTTATTTTGTTAAATATTTCCAAATTACATTTAATCTGGTTGGGAATGTTGAGGGCCCACATGTCACTTCTCCAAGTGTTTGTCACTTCTCTATTATATAATCCTGCCTCTAATAGGACAGTTGGGTCCCCCTTTGAATCATTGGTCATCCTGGGTACAAGCCCCTTAAATTCTCCAGACTCTGTAGATGCCTGTCTCCCATTTCCCCCTGTGTAGAAGGAGAGTGTTGGCCTAAATGTTCCGAGATCCTTTTGAACTCTAAATCTTGTATCTTAAGACCCAGGATTGGGATGTGAAGTCTTTGGAAACAACTTGGTTAGCACTTCAGGCTTCTGTCTTCCAGGGCAGCTAACCCAGAAGCTAGCTAACTCTGGAAGCCCACTATTACTCTTCACCCACCCTATTCTGCCATATTGAATCTTAGCTATTTCTACTCTTCAAAAGAGCATGCAAGGCCGATGGGGTCTGTCTATCTCTAACCTCCAGAGGGGAGTCCTAGCCTGTGACTCATAATAGAAAATCAGATAATGTGGGTTTATCACCCAGAATCGGTCTTGGAGCTGGAAAAGACCTCAAGCCAATGAGTTCCATGCCTGATTGCTTTGAGGGAGGGGAAGAAGTGAATTGGCAAACTGGTCACTCAACTGTTAATGAGACTTCCACACCCTGTTTATTATAGCCAGTGCCTCTGTTTACCACAGAATCTTTCAGTGATGGCTAAGATGGCCACTTGCTGCTATGGGGTATGTCCTTACCAAATAAGGACAATTTCTGTCTTTTTTTAAATGTATTCCTAGTGCTTAGATTTTTTTTTAAAGTAGATATGTGGTTTCATTGGTATAGAGAAAACTCTGATCGAAACTCTACCAATGCAAATCAGTAGCCACACAACAATTTCTATAGACTTTAGCATGCCCTGAGAAGTTGATTGACTACCCTGGGTTACACATCCAGGACCACCGGAGGCAACACTAAGAATGCTTTCCCAACTCCCGAGATCAGCTCTCCTCTACCCGTTCTGCTGCTACACCTACTTTTTTTTGCATATAAAACGATCAAATTGAATTAAACAAGTAACCCTGTGAAGTTGGCACTACAAATATGTCCCTTTCACAGATGAAGGGGAGGTACCATGCCCAGGATTGCATATAGTTAGGAAATTTCAGAAGTGGACTTTGGATTTGGGTCTTCCTGAGTTTTCAGTCCATTTTTCTCTGCACTCTATCTATATATCTTTCAATTTCATGGGATCCTAGTCCTGTTTTAAAAAAGAAAAAAACATTAGAAATCATCTAATCCAACTCTCTCAGTTTATAGATGAGGAACCTGAGGCCTAGAGAGGTAAAGTTACTTGGAAGACCATTGATTTAGAGCTGAAAGGGACTTCAGTAGGCCAGTTAATCCAATCCTCTCATTTTAGAAATGAAACTGAGGCAAAGGGGGGAGGGTTGTGACTTGGTCAAGGTCATGTAGGTAGTAAACACCAGATGTAGAAGCTGAGTACTGGTCCCTTAACTCCAGAGAAGGTTAACAATAACCCTGAAGGTGAGAACAGCCCTGAAAGGATAAGGCAAGCATTAAAATGGATTTCTCAGAGGTCCCCTTATGTCTGTTAAGTGACATGTTGAATGTCAAGTGCCACAAGAACAATAAAGAGCTTGGATACCCTTTGAGGTTCCTGTTTAAGTTCTGATGACTACTTCAGGCCATGTAGGATTATATGCCTAGACCTAAAAGATATCAGCCCCACTCCCATTTTACAGATGAGGAAATTAGAGGCCAATGGAGGTAAATGACTCGCCCAAAGCTACATGGGTAAAAAGCAGCCACATAGGATTTGGTCCCATGTTCTTTGACTCCAAATATGGTGTCCTGTTCCTAGGATGGACTGCTCAGCTCTTCCTTCAAAGAATACTGCACCTTCTGAACTGCAGGCTCTGACATTTAAAAATCAGAAGATGTGAAACATTTCCCCTCCCCTCCTCCATTCTGGTTTTTTGTTTGTTTTTTGGCCACGGATAGGTTTGTGTTTTCAATCAAGGGCATTTTGCCTGCTCTTAATCACCTCTTCAACCCAGTCAACATGACTTGTAGGGGCTAGCCAGTTTCAATTAGAGCAAAGTAGGGGGCAGTAAATGACCAATCCCTCACTCTGTTTGCTGGATGCGAGAAGGGAAGGAAGTAATCAATGAAGGGTTAGGATAATGCTGAGGATTGCAGAACAAACACAGGCCTGGCCATATCTTTCCTCTTTCTCCGCCCCCAAACTCCAGTGGCTCCTTACCCATTACCTCCAGGATCAAACCTAAAACTTTCTGGTGGGTTTCCAAAACCTTTCCTACCTTTCCAGTCTTCTTACACCTTACTCCTCCCTCCCCCACTCCACTTACTTTGCAGTCTGACACTGGATTTCCTGATTCTAGGTATTTTCACTGGTTCTCCTCTATCCCTGGAACTCTACTTTCTGGCTTTTTTCAAATCTCAAAATCCCATTTTTTTTCCCCCAGGAGTCTTTCCCATTCCTCCTTGATAACCTCCGTTTAGTACCAATTTATGCTGTCTATCTTTATTTTAAATTGTTTGCATGCTGTCTCCCATACCAGACTATGTATGCCCCTTAAGATCAGGGACTTTCTCCATTTCCCTTCTTTGTATGCACAGTATCTGCCATATTGTCAGTCGGTCAACTAGGATTTATTAAGTGCTCTTTATTTCTAATGCACCTTTAGCTTCAAAACCTTTGGTGATAGTGAAGTCATTACCTCTTGAGGCATTCCACTTTTTGATTCCAGAATTCCAGATATTAAGGTTTTTTTGTTTTTGTTTTTACCTTGGAGCTTAAATCTAATTCTGGAGAACTGCTGATCATTTTGCTTCTGTCCTCTGAAACCAAGCAGAACAAGCCTAATCTTCAGCCTACTACTACAGTCTTTCTGTTACAACCTTTCTTTCTTTTTTTTTTTAGTATTTATTTTCCTCCTACTTAACAGTATTTTATTTTTTCCAATTACATGTAAAGATTTTAACATTTACTTTTATAAGATTGAGTTCCCAATTTTTCTCCTTCCCTCCCCCAACAAGCAATCCGATAAAGGCTATACATGTATGGTCATATTAAACATATTTCCACATTAGTCATGTTGTGAAAGAAGAATCAGAACAAAGGGGAAAACCCATGAGAGAAACCCAAAAAAGGGAAAATAGTATCCTTCGATCTACATTCAGACGCCATAGTTCTTTCCCTGGATGTGGATAGCATTTTCCATCGTGAGCCTTTTGGAATTGTCTTAGCCCATTGATAGACTTAGCTCTTCTCAGCAATACATAGTTGATCATCACACAATGTTGCTGTTACTTAGTACAATGTTCTCCTGGTTCTGATCACTTCACTCGGCATCAGTTCATGTAAGTCTTTCCAGGTTTTTCTGAAATCCACCTGCTCATTTCTTATAGCACAATAGTATTTCATCACATTCATATACCACAACTTGTTCAGACATTCCCCAATTGATGAGCATTTCCTCAGCTTCTAATTCTTGGTCACCACAAAGAGATGCTATAAATATTTTTGCATGTGGGTCTTTTTATGATCTTTGAGATACAGAACTAGAAATGGTATTGCTAGATCAAAGGGTATGCATGGTGTTATAGCCCTTTGGGCATAGTTCCAAATTGTTCTTCAGAATGGTTGGATCAGTTCGCAACTCCACCAATAATGCATTAGTATTCCAATTTTCCCACATCTTCTAACATTTTTCATTTTCCTTTTCTGTCTTGTTAGCCAATCTTATAGGTGTGAGCAGTTGTTTCTATTTGCATTTCTCTAATCAATAGTAATTTTGAGTATTTTTCATATGACTAGCTAGCTTTAATGTTTTCATCTGAAAACTTCTTGTTTATATCCTTTCCCCATTTATTAATTGGGGAATGATTTATTACAACCTTTCAACTGATACCCATGACTTCTTACTTAGTGCTTTCACCATACTAGCTATATTTTTCTGAAATGTGTAGGGGAAAAATAGTACAACCTAATTTTATTTCAATTCCTCCTGAGAATAAAGTTAGGATATTGAAAAGATTTATTCTTGGTGCTTGAATATATTAAAGAAACACACTATACTAAGCAAATGCAGCAGCCAGAGCTGGTTTCTGACATTTAAAGAGAGTTGAAAATGCCAACATTAGGCAGGCTTTAGTATTTTAATGTGAATATTTTTCTCCAGACCTCCAAAGTATAAAGAACATTTACCCAGAATTCTTCTTTAGCTGACATATTAAGAGGGCAGCAAAATCAGAGGTATTGAAAACATCAAAGACCCTGTGGTACTCATATCTTTATTCCATCTTCTGTGTTAAGTGAGCTTTATTGCATGGCATCAAACACATCCTGATGACCCCGACCTCAACTTTGGTGTCCATCATTGAGCGTTGCTTTAATTGTTTTCAGAGTCTGTCTAGGTGATGAGTTGGCAAACTGTACAGGAGTAAAGATGTGAGAAAATACCCAATTAAGCTATGTAGCCTATGGGGCCCAGTTATATTATTTTTCCATTGTTACTTTTGTTATTTGCCAAGCTTTCTGCTTCTTGAAGATTGGTATGTGGTTTATTTTCAATTGTTATTGCTGAACATATTTCTATCTTCTGGATTGGACTGACTGATCCATGGACTTGGGGTCACCCTTAAACTGTGTGCCTGTAACGGCATCTGCTGAGGATGGTTCTAGTTTGCTTGCCACTTCAGTGCTGACTATGGACACTTTAGATTTTATCACCACCATATTGGCAAGTGTCTTGAGTTTGATGTCTCTTTTTTTTGTTTTTTTGTTTTTTAGGCAATTAGGCAATTGTTTTTAGGCAATGTCTCTTCTAAGATTCCAAGTCCAGTTTCTTTTTGTGTGTAGCTCTTAGTCCATGATGACTCCAGCACTTGACAAATCCACTGGCTTGAAGCATATGCCTTTTTCCCAGCCTTCTTGGTAATTACTGTCATTTGCACAGGGTAGCAAATAGATGCTCCTGAGATGGTCAGGCCCAATGGCTGAGCAATTTTCTTAAATTTAGTTTTTTTTCCCTTTTCTAGAAATCAAGCCTGAAGCTATAAATCCATAGAATTTTTGGAAGAAAATTGAGGTAGATTCTTCAGATAAACATATGTATCTTTCCCAAACTGGATGGTATCCATTATTCTGTTTTTCATCTAAACACAAATACCTTTGCACCAGCCGACATGGCAGGTTGTAGTTCGGATGGAAGTGATGCCCATTTAGATGGAAGAAGCAGCTGGGCTGCTCTTCAGTGTACTTGGAATGGAGAGATGGTACATTCCAAATGGTCAGCTGATGGTTTCAGTGGCTTTTGGGGCATTCCTCTTTGGCTATGCATTCACATTCAGAGATGCAAAAGTTGTGCAAGATGTTAGTTTTTCATCCCCATAGGCCCATGTCCAGGTGATTCCCTCCTCTCCAGCCCTGGCCTCCTCCTATTTTTTTTTTTAACAAGTACTTGGGGGTTAACATTACATAGCAATACAACCAAACTTGATGAGGGACTTACATGTAAACTAATTTCAACACTAAATTGTACAGTTTATTTCACTCATTCCCTCTAAATCCTCACCAATTCTTTTGTCTTATCCTCATTCATTTTTTCTCTAATATAGTCATAGTGGGTATGCTAGGCAGAGAGCTGGAGTCAAGGAGCCCAGGTTCAAATCTAGCCTTAGACAGCAGCTCTGTGATCCTGGGCAAGTCACTTAACCTCTTTAAGTCTCAGTTTCTTCATCTATAAAATGGGGATAAGAGCATTTACTTCCCAGGGTTGTTATGAGGATCAAATGAGATTTATAAAATGCTTTGTAAACCTTAAAGAACTGTATAAATGCTAGATTGCCATCATCAACATCACTGATGTGTACTCGTCTGTCAGTGTCCTTTCTAAAATGTAAACCCCAAGCCAAAATACTTCAGATAACACTTGTCCAGGCCACCTGGAGATGAGAACAGTGAGAAAGTGGGGTACCAACAGGGGTAGGCAAGCCTGCCTGGAGAAGCCTCAGGTTTTCAGAATCATAGGGAACAGCTGCTCCCAGCCTACCTTGTGTGCCGCAAGGGGAGCGGGAGTCAGGATCTACAAACATTTATTAGGCACCTACTGTGTGTCAGGCAATGGAAATACAAAGACAGAAGCGAAAGGCTTCTATATATGTCTCTGTATGTGTATATATGTCAGCACATAAAGAACAAATACAAATGCGAAATGGTTCCAAGAGGCAGGGTACCAGCAGATTAGGGGAGGGTGTGCAATCGGGAAAGCTTTGAGGGGATGAAATGGAGTGTGAACTGAGTCTTCAATGATTTGAATCTTAAACTGGATGGCTCGGTGGGAGGGAGTGTTGGACTGGGAAGCAGGAAGACAGATGTTCAAAACCCGCCTCGAGATTTCCTAGCTATTGTAGCCCTCTTGAAGTCGTCTACTGTTTGTCTACCTTGGCTTCTCCATTTGTAAAATGGGGCTGAGAATAGCGCTTACCTGTTAGGATTGTTGTGAGGATGAAGTGAGAAGCCAAGTGCTTTGAAAACCTTTCCACACAGTATCAATGTGTGCTGTTACTATGATGACCTCATTGAATGAGTAATTCTACAAGAAGGAGGGGAAGGGAGAGCATTTTAGCCATTGGGGATAGCTGGCACAAAGATGGGAGTCAGTGTCCTGTGTAAAGTGATGGCAAGAAGGCCAGTCTGACTAGAGCATGGAATGTGATGCAGAGGGGAGATAACAAGGCTGGAGGGGGACGTCTGAAGCTGGGCCATGAAGGGCCTGTGAAACCAGACGGAGCTTGGTCAATCCTTGAGACAGAAGGGGGTCGCTAGAGTGGAGTAAAGAATGGCATAGTCGGGTCTGTGCTTGGGGAGGGGGGGAAAGGACTTTGTTCAGAGGATTTAGAGCTGCGAGGAACTTGAAGAATCTTCTGGCCCACCTCCTTTTACAGAATAGGAAACTGAGGCCCAGAGTGAGTAAGTGAAGTAGAGATTGTCTGATGCTCAACAGTAACTTGTGGAAACTAATTCAAAGCCATAGCTTCTAACTTTAAATAAGGGTTTCTTAACTGAAGGTCCACTAACTTGTTTTCTAACATTTTGATAATTTTGTTTCAATATCAGTTTCCCTTGTAATTCTGTATTTCATGCTTTTAAAAACATTCTTAGCAGTGGCCTATAGGCTTCACCAGACTGTCAAAGAACACACTCCCACTCTCTCTCACTCGAGGAAAGGTATTTTTTTTTTCTTTCTGCCTGTGTTGGTATTGCCAGCACCTAGTAAGAATAAATGAATGTGGTCTTACTGACCTCCAGATATAGCCACATTTAGGGGAGAGACCCTATACTGAGGCAAAAGAAGCCCATGAGATTATAGATGTGGATGTGTGGTGTGCTATAAATATGCCATAAGGTGTACTGTGTCGTATATAATAAACATATAATGTATATAATACATGTATATATGTGTAGCAGATAATATGTACATGATTGTATACATGTACGTATATCTATACATGCACATAGAAATAATACATATAACTGAAAAACATGTTTAGCCATACTCATCACTTCTACCTAGAGGCATAGATGTCAAGGTGTGTATTAATGCATCTGGGTCCTATTAAAGGGTCTTTGACAAGTTTTTGTTTTTGTAAGGCCAGTGTCCTCGAGTCCATCAGCATTGCAAGGATGCTAAAACAGTGAGTACACACAGCCCCTGAATGTCCACATCTGCAGAAACCACTTTTTCCCCATAACAGCTGTGTATAGTAGACACAGCTGATAATGAACTCGGATCTGACACAGTGCAGTTCATTCTGCTGTGCAGATGACCAAAGATCCCTGACAGCTTTATTACTTTGGCAGGTGCGAAGTGTAATCCCAGGTATGTGGAGTTAATCTGTCTACAGAAAGAAAGGGAAGCATGGACAGTTGGGGATTTCTATGGCCCTCTGGAATCCTGTGCTCATATGTGGATTGAGGAACGTGTGGGTTCTACCAGCTTTGCCTGAAACTAACAATTTTGGTTCTTGGGAGAGTTGGCCCCATAGCTTAAGGACGTGTCTAGCACCAAAGAGCGTGACCATTCGCTCCACTCTAGGACTTCTCTACAATTTCCCCAAGTTGGATACTTTGACTTCTTCCTAACTTTTTTTGAGCTCCAGTTAGGGTGTTGTCTTCTCCCATGAAAATGTAGCCTTGAGAACATGGATTCTTTCTCTCTGCCTATGGTTTTTATTCAACACCTAGTAAGAGGCTAATAAATGATTGATCTCCAAATATGGCTATAATTAGGGGACAGACCCTAGGAAGCATGTCATGTGGTAGCTTTCTAGCTGAATTATTAATGTTATCAGAGGAAAATACTCAAGTGGTTTTGTGATCTCTCCTTTAACAAGGCAAATAACAACCTCTTCTATGACTCTTGGCCATCTTTTCTTAGAAGATCACAGTTTTGGTGCATACCCTTGGACCCATCACTTGGTCTAAATCCCGAAGAAATTAAAGAGAAAGGAGAAAGATCCTTTGCGCACAAAAATATTTAACAGCAGTTCTTTATGTAGCAAGAACTAGAAAATTAAGATATGCCCATTAATTGAAATAGCTGACCGTGCCATCTGGTTGTGATGGAATATTATTGTACTATAAGAAATGATGAGCAAGATGGTTTCAGAAATACCTGGAAGCACTTATCCAACCTGATGCAAAGTGAAGTGAGCAGAACCAAGAGAATATCGTACACGGTAACAGCACTATTGTATTATGATAAACTGTGAATGACTTGGCTATTTTGGTCAATATAATCAAAACAATTCTGAAGGACTTATGATGAATACTTTCTACCTCCAGAGAGATAACTGATAACTTCTGAGTGAAGACTGAAGTACAATTTTTTCACTTTATTTTTCCTTCCTTTTTTTTCAAAATGAATAATAATCAAAATCTTTTGCATTTTTCACATGTGTAATTGATGTCATTGTTTTTCTCCTAGGTGTGGGAAAGAGGGAAGGAGGAAGAGGATATAGAACTCAAAATTTAAAAAAAAATTAAAAATAAATTTATCATTATTTTTTTAAAGGTCAGTTTTGGGGGAGAGGGGAAACTTCTCTGCTTTTTCCATGTCATGATGATGCCAGTGGAGCATGCAGGCTGTTGTCTGGCTGTACCCTTACCAAATGGCCAGTTCATCTTTTCTTAATTATCCATTTCTGACATTGTTCTTATCTCTCTGTTCTGTCACAAGCTATACCCTTTCTACCATCCTCTGTCAAAATCAAATGAAATACTTCTAAATGGTGCCATCCCAAAGATCATCTACAATTTTTGAAGCCAGGGTGGTATAGGGGCTAGAGAGCTCGTCTTAGAAGCAGGGGAGCCCAGGGGTTAAAGTGCCATCTCTGGTAACTATTAATGATATAACCATGGAAAAATCTTTGAGCCTCTCGATGGTCAAGGTTGTTTCTCGAGAGGAATGACTCTCTAATACATAGCATCATAAGCGTTCCAAAAACACTTTCTTGACAACACTGAGATTGGTAGAGCAAATAAGGCACGCGTTTTCTGAATGAAGAAATGACCACAGAGGTTGTGATTTGCTTGTGATCCCACAGTTCATCAATTATTTCATTTAGATCCAGTGAGTCGTGTTGGGCTCTAGAGCCAGAGTCTCCTGGATTCTAGGCCCACTTTGAACTTTTAAGTGCGTAACTTTAATTAGGAAGTAGGGTAATAGCCCAAAAAAGGATCTGGGTTCAAATCTCACCTTTGATTATTCCCCATGATCTTGGGCAGGTTCATTCATCCTTTTTATGATTAACTGTAAAATGACGGAGTTAGATTACAATGACCTTTGAAGTTCTTCCAGTTCTGGTTTTATGAATGAATGGTTCCATTTCTTTTGCACAATCCTAGGAATGTGACCTTGATGAACAAATCTTCTTTGTGATCCATCTTCCTTCTTAATAAAGTACCAAAACTGAATTATCCAGTCTTTTTTCTCTGCCTACTTTTATTCTGTTTCTGAACAAAATGAAAGCAGGGAGACAGATTAGAATTTGGTAAAGCCTGGGGTCCTTTCTGCCTAGATGTCCTCAGCAACTCCCCTCAGTAGATAAAGGGATTTTTAATCTCTTGGGAGCAGAGGGGTCCTGGAGGGGAGATTTCAGTGAGACAGTGTTCCTTCTTTAATTCACTTCTGGAGGCCTGGAGCCAATGTCAGCTCTCATTAAAGAGGTGGATGCCCATGGTTTGTATTTCTGTTCAGATTGGAATCTACAGACTGGATAATCATCTCAGCAGGGTATCAGGAGAAAAGGCACCTCCCTGCTTTAAATAAGGGGGGGGGTACTGATTTTTGTTCTCATTAAAGCCCAAACCTAGAAGATGTCATTTGGGTCCCTCCTGTCTTGAATAATCTTGACTAGCTTTGTTCAGATAAATACGTCCCTGTTCACTTATTAGAGCCCAGATAGGGATTATAATTGATCTTTGGGCTTGGAGGTTTGGCCTCGGGGGTGGCAGGGCAGGGAGAGATGGAGCCGAAGGACACACAAGGAAAGTCATCGAAAACATTTTCCCCCCTTGTTTAAAGGTCTGAAACTGTTTCCCCAGCTCAATGCTTAAAACATACATACATAGATACATACACACACTAAAACATACACACACTAAAACAAAACAAACAAAACAAACAAAACTAAGTCATACGTGCTTTGAGAGCTACCTCTCAACTCTGATTTTCTATGTTAAGAGGTCCCCCCTCTTACAGAAGGGGTGGGGATAATGAAACGAGTTGGTTTCATGTAGACGTTGGGACTTGGAATTGCCTGAAACATGGAAAGATTTGTGTAGAGTCAAGTGAATCCCCAAAAAGGGGAAGATTAAGATTGAATATATGGAAGCAGTGAAGAAGTCTATTCTTGGGACCAAGAAGAGATCTTACCTGACAAGAATGAGATGTGTGAGCTATGAGTAGGAGGAAATAAAAGGATGGCTAAGATCTCTGTGCACCCAGATTATGGAGTCCCTTCAAAGTCTGGAAGAGAACTTATTACTGACAATGACCATATCCTTTAAAAATGGTGCCCAATACTCAAGACAAATCCTACTTTGAATAAACATATATCTTGATGCCCTTTGGCTTTAGCATTAGTAATTTCTTTCTTGTCCATATCTCCTTCCCTTTTTTTTTTTTAAAGTCCTTAGGAAGTCATGTAGCCTAATTTACTCATCTTTTTTTTTTAGGTGTAGAAAACTAAGCCCTGGAGATCAAAGGTTTTACCCTATTACCCCAATAGTAAATGAGTCAGAATTTGAACCCAGGTCTTCTGATGCTAAATACAAAATGCCTTACACATTTTGCTTAATGGCAAAACCAGCACAATAACCACATCTGACAACATATGTGACACATCATACCAAGAGTCATAGGGTCACAGATCTACAGTTGGAAGGGACCTTTTTTTAAACACATACTTTATTTTTCTACAGAACACCCCCTGTTAAATACATTTAAAATAAATTATACTTGGATATCATGCTATAATGCAGTATGAAATAATGGTCATGGAATAAACAAATCTAGAATTCTCTGGAGTAGGGATGACTGAGAATATTCATTGTTCAGAATTGTCTCTTCTGTTAGAAGCTGGTATGCTTCCATCAGTGGGTATTTGGCATCTTTTGCCCCAGGGAACCAACATTCTAGGATGGCTTGAGAACTTTGCCTGTTACTTTGAATTCTAGGCCTTTCCTCCTGCTAGGAATTCTAGGTACACAGCCATAAAACATGTTGTCTTCTAGCTGTTTTTCCTTTAGATGTCTCTCCTGTGTTGGTTTCGCTTTATGCAAATGATGCATCTCCCACCATTTTATCACATGTTCCATGAATTTCTGCCCATTCACCACAAAGTTCTTTGAATATTTTTGTTCCCACAATTCAACTTGTGCTTTCAACTCCTCTTCCGGCTCAAACTCCAAGAAAGAGCTTTCAGTTTTCTTCCTACTTTTGAATGCCTTCAAAGAACTCTCTGTGCATTTCATAGCAATGTTTCAACTGCACCACCTCAGAATCATGGCGGTAGAACAAAGTCTGCCCTCCACTATGATGACTCTTCAAAGTCTTTTCTCTGCTCCTGTCTGTAGAAGTGCTTTTTCCCATATAGAGCTAGTCTTCTCTGATGGCTTCAATCACTTTTTTCAGGCTCTGAATCCTCAGCTTTTCCAACTGATCTGATTCTGATTGAAGCTGATGGAACAGGTCATGCAGAGCTGCAAGTTTTTCCAGTGACAGATCAGAGGTATTATCTTCATATAATCTTTTTCTTTGTTTTATTGTTTATTTATTTTTATTTTCACATTAGTCAAGTTCTAAAGGAAACATTAGAACTAATAGGAGAAACCACAAGAAAGGAGAGGAAAAAAAAGCAAATAGGATGCTTCCATCTGCATTCAGACTCCATGGTTCTTTCTCTGGCTGTGGATAGCATTTTCCATTATGAGTCTTTTGGAATTGTCTTGGATCATTGAATTACTGAAGTCGATCATAGTTGATTATAGCCCAATGTTGCTGTTACTGTGTACAATGCTCTGGTTCTGCTCACTACACTTCATGTCAGTCTTTTCAGGTTTTTCTGAAGTCAGCCTGTTCATCATGTCTTATGGAACAATAGTATTCCATCACATTCATATACTACAATTTGTTCAGTCATTCCCCAATTGATGGACATCCCTTCAACTTCCAATTCTTGGCCACCACAAAAAGAGCTGCTATAAATGTTTTTGTATATGTGGGTCCTTTTCCCATTTGTATGATATCTTTGGGATACAGTCCTAGAAGTGATATTGTTGAATCAAAGGGCATGCCTTTAGTCAGAGTTCCAAATTGTTCTCCAAAATGGTTAGATGAGTTCACAACTCCACCAATAATGCATTAGTGTTCCAATTTTCTCCACATCTTCAACATTTAGCATTGTCCTGTTTTGTCATGTTGGGCAACCTGATAGGTGTGATATAGTGCCTTGGTCATTTGGATTTGCATTTCTCTAATCAATAGTGGTCTGGAGCATTTTTTCATATGACTATAGATAGCTTTAATTTCTTCATCTAAAAACTACCTGTTCATATCCTTTGACCATTTATCAATTGGGGAATGACTTTTATTCTTATAAATTTAGCTCAGTTTTCTACACATTTTAGAAATGAGGCCTTTATCAGACACTGGTTGTAAAAATTCTTTCCCAGCTTTTTCCTTCCCTTCTAATCCTGGTTGCATTGGCTTTGATTAAATTAAATTGAAAAGTTTTTGCATTTCATAATGTTCTCTCTCTTATTTGGTCATAAAATCTTCCATTTTCCATAAATCTGACAGGTAAACTATTCCTTTCTTTATTTTGTGATTATAGTATCAGCCTTTTATATCTAAATCGTGTACCCATTTTGACTTTATCTTGGTGTACGGTGTAAGATGTTGATCTATGCCTAGTTTCTGCCAGTTTTCCCAGCAGTTTTTGTTAAACCCAAAGACTCAAACTTCTGGGATAAGAACTCATTATTTATCAAACAGTAGATTACTATAGTCATGGACTACTGTGTCTTGTGTACCTAACATATTCCACTGATCTACCACTCTATTTCCTAGCCAGTATCAAGTAGTTTTGATGATTGCTGCTTTATAATACAACTTAAGATCTGGAATGGCTAGGCCACCTTCCTTTGCATTTCTTTTCATTAGTTCCCTTGGTATTCTAGACCTTTTGTTCTTCCAGGTGAACTTTGTTATTTTTCTAACTCTACAAAATATTTTTGATAGTTTGGTATGGCACTGAATGAGTAAATTAATTTAGGTAGCATAGTCATTTTTATTATATTAGCTTGAACTACCCAGGGGCAACTGATAGTTTTCCAAGTATTTAGATATGACTTTATTTGTGTGAAAAGTGTTTTGTAATTGTGTTCATATAGTTCCTCAGTTTGTCTTGGTATGTATACTCCCAAATATTTTATATCATCTACAATAACTTTAAATGGAATTTCTCTTTCTATCTCTTGTTGATGGACTTTGTTTGCCAATGATTTATGTGGGCTTATTTTGTATCCTGCAACTTTGCTAAAGTTGTTATTTCAAGCAGTTTTTTTAGTTGATTCTCTAAGTATACCATCATATCGTCTACAAAGAGTGATAATTTTGTTTCTTCTTTGCCTATTCTAATTTCTTCAATTTCTTTTTCTTTTATTGCTAAAACTAACATTTCTAGTACAATATTGAATTAACAGTGGTGATAATGGACATCCTTAATTTTTTTTCTTTATTTTGTGATTAAATTTATCTAGTTAAGAGGGGGAGGTTAAGGTCCCCTGCTAGTATAGTTTTGCTATCTATTTCTTCCTGTAACTCATTTAACTTATCCTCTAAGAATTTGAATGCTATACTACTTGAGATCTATATATGTATATATGTGTATGTGTATATATATGTGTGTGTGTGTGTGTGTGTGTATACATATATATATATTTAGTATTGATATGGCTTCATTGTACCTTTTTAGTGGGATTTAGTTTCCTTCCTTATCTCTTTTAATTAGGTCTATTTAGGGGTGGCTAGGTGGTACAGTGGATAGAGCTCCAGCCTTGGAGTCAGGAGGACCCAAGTCCATATCTGGCCTGAGACACTTGACACTTACTAGCTGTGACCCTGGGCAAGTCACTTAACCCCAATTGCTTGAACAAAATGCCAAAAAAAAAAATTAGATCTGTTTTTTGTTTTTGCTTTGTCTGAGATTAGGATTGCTATCCCTGCTTTTTTTCTTTTCCTTCCTTTTTTTTTTTCAGCTGAAGCATAATATATTATGCTCTAGACTTTTACCTTTACTCTGTGTTTCTGCTTCAAATGTGCTTCTAGTAAACAATATGTTGTGGGATTATGGTTTTTATTCCACTCTGCTCTCCACTTCTGTTTTATGGGAGAGTTCATCCCATTGACATTTAAAGTTTTGATTACTGTCTTTCCATCCTATTTTCCCCACTGTTCATTTTTTTTCTTTCTCTCCTTTCTTCCCTTTCCTCCTCATCTGTGATTTGCTTCTCACCACTGCCTCCCTCAATCTACCTTCCCTTCTATCAGTTCCCCCTCTCTTTTCTTCCCCACTTCCCCTCCTACTTCCTATACTGCAAGTTAGATTTCTATACCAAATTGAGTGTGTATATTCCATCTGAGCCAAATCCAATGACAGTAAGGTTCAAACAATTCTCTTCTCCCTCCCTTCTTACCTCTACTGGAATAGTAGGTCATTGTATCATTTCATGTGGTATAATTTACCCTTTTCTGCCTCCCACTTTCTTCTTCTTGCAGCACAATATATTTTCATCCCTTGATTTTTATCATCATCAGTCAGCTTATATCCATACCCTCTGTCTATGTATAAACCCCCCCCAAGTGTCCTAATAAAGATACAGTTCTCAAGAGTTATGAGTATCATCTTCCCATGTAGGGATGTAAACAATTTACCTTTTTTGAACAGCATGTTTTTTTTCTTTTTGTTTACCTTTTTATGCTGCTCTTGAGTCTTGTATTTGAAGATTAGATTTTCTGTTCAGCTCTGGATTTTTCATCAGGAAAATTTGGAAGTTCCCTATTTCATTGAATATCCATCTCTTTCCCTATAAGATTATGCTCAATTTTGCTAGGCAGTTGATCCTTTCTTGTAATCCAAGTTCCTTTGCCTTACAGAATATCATTCTAAGCCCTCTGATCTTTTAATGTAGAAACTGCAAGGTCCTGTGTAATCCTGATTGTGGTTGCATGATATTTAAATTGTTTTTCTGGCTACTTCCAGTATTTTCTTCTTGACCTGATAATTTGGCTATAATATTCTTTGGCATTTTCATTTTTGGATCTCTTTTGGAAGGTGATTGGTGGATTCTTTCAATGGCTTTTACTTTCTGCCTCTAGGACCTCAGGGCAGTCTGCCTTGATAATTTCTTAAAGAGCTGTCTAGGCTCTTTTTTTGATCATGGCTTTCAGGCAGACCAATAATTCTTAAATTATATCTCCTGGATCTATTTTCCAGGTCAGTTTTTCCAATGAGGCATTTTATATTTTCTATTTTTTAATTCTTTGATTTTGCTTGGCTTATTCTTGATGTTTCGTGGTCACTAGCTGCCACTTGCCCAATTCTAATTTTTAATGAATTTTTTTCTTCAGTGAGTTTTTGTGCCTCCTTTTCCATTTGGCCAATTCTACTTTAACGAGTTTTCTTCAGTGGATATTTTTTTTTCTATTTGGCCCACTATTTTTTTAAAGAATTGTTTTCTGCAGTCAATTTTTGACCTTCCTTTTCTAAGCTATTGACTTTGCTTTGCATACGTCATTTCTTTTTCCAATTTTTCTTCTACCTCTCTTACTTGACTTTTAAAATCCTTCTTGTATTCTTACAAGAAGACTTTTTGGGCTTAAGACCAGTTCATATTCTCATTTGAGGTCTTGGATGTAGGGATATTGACAATGTTGTCCTCTTCTGAATTCATGTTTTGGTCTTCCTGTCCTCATAGAAGGAATCTATGGTCAGTGTCTGTTTCTGCTTTTTCACTCATGTTTGCCTACTTCCTGGCTTTTAAAGTTGAACCCTCCTGCTAGAGCAGAGAGGGTACTGCCCCAAGTCTCTTGTGTTAGGAGTCAGGGGCCTGGTCACTGACTTTTTGTGCTAGAGCCTTGGATGCTGGCAGTTAGAGGCTTTAGGAGTCTGGCAGCTTACCTGGTGCTGAGCTGGGGTCCTAGTGGTGGTATCTGGAATGTGCTAAGGCCAAGTAGAGTTTTTTTTTGTTTCCCTGGGGCATATAGAGCATATAGAGGTTTGTCCCCCACCCCCACCCAAGATGCCTCCATGCCTGGGGCTGTGCTGAATCTCCAGGATGGTCTGGATGCTAGACGATGCCTGCCTACTGGCACACTGTAGTTCTCTGATCTGGACTGGGTTTCCCTGGCTCTGCCAAGGCATGTGGGGGTCCTGGTGTGGTGATGCTTGCCTGCTCGACCACCCTGGGGTTCAGGATCTCCCACTGGTTTGCTGATGTGGTACTTGCTGGGATGCCTATGGTCTTTGACTGAGTTTCCCTTGTACTAGAGTGAGAGGGATCTTTCCTGCTGATTTCCCAAGTCTCTTGGGCTAAGAGATGCTCCTCCCCATTTTTCTGCTAGCTCTGTTCCAGGATTTTTCCTGGGGTAATAATTTCTGGGTTTTTAGAGGTCAATAAGGGAGAGTGAGAGCGATTTACTTACTCCACCATCTTGGATCCTACAAGTGTAATACATCTTTTTCAACATTTGTGTCTGGGGCATAACCTAACTTCCATAAGAAGTAGGATCTGCCTCTTAGTGTTGACACATTTCTTCCATCTGCATGCTTTTGTTTCAGACAGGGCTGCCAAATAGCATCTAAATTGGTCCAGCTCCTCCACTCTGGGCACGGAATCCCTGTCCATGCTATAGGGGGATGTGTGGAGGAACTTGCAGAAGACCTAGTCTTGCTCTTGAAACCTTCTAAGCTTATGCATCCTATCCTCCTTTTGCTTTAATTTGACTTCCAGTCGGATGTATATATCCTTCTCCAGCTGCAGCATGGTAATACTTCTTCCTCTTGAAAATGTCCTGCATTTAATTCAAAGCATAGACCATCTAGTTGTTTCCAATGTTTCAGAGGCCTCACTTTTTTTTCTTTAGTTTGATTATGCATGATGCTGAGGACTTGGCAAGAGCAAGCTATATCGGCCATATCTGATAAACATATGTATTCTAATCATGAAGGAGTAAACCATTGCAATTAAGAACAAAAATCCTAATTGGGCATACTTGAGGTATAAATCTCTTATAACCAGAACACCATTTGGTACATGAAGATATCCTAGTCCTACTGAACTAAGTACTGAAACCGTGTTTGCTGCAGATAGTATTTCATGTTTAAATGCTTCATGATCAAATTGAGATCCAACCACTATGGCAGTTGGATCAGGTAAGTGTGCATGTGTTCTAAGGTCTTTGATTATGTCAAGGTCAGGGAACTTAACCCTTATCTTTGATGCTTGAAGGTTAACAGTCTTTTGAGGGATGGAATCTGATCTTGATCCTAAGAAGTAACCATTTGAGGTCTTGAATAGGACATAAAGTCCTGAAGATACTAAGGGAGATGATGTATACAATGTGCTTGTATAGAGGGATTCATATAGTAGCTCACATTTCCAACTAATAGAAGCAGATACACAGTTTAGTTCCTCCAAGGAATGAACTCTCCATTGACATTGGTGCATAACCAATATAGCACCAAGTTTCCATTGATCAAGTCAGTAACATCTTCAAGCCTAGTTAAATACTGAATTGTGGGGGTCATGCCCACCAAAGGTTGGGACATAAAACTCTTTTGATGAAGAGATGACATGACTGATGCTATTGATATGTTGTCAAGCATGGGTCCTAGCATATCAAGTGAGTATTGTTCAATGTCTCTCTTCACTTTTGACTGGGAACAATCAATTTGGAATTGATTGTCTTTGAACTTTCTGTTTGCATCTAAGGGAAAAGATGTGTGTAATTCATTGAAAGGGACATTGAATAGCTTTCCTCTCAGATTACATTCAGTGTACTCCTCAATCTCAGGAGGAGTAAATGTCAGCTTTGATCCTGATCTGAGCATGCATAAGCACATCTCAACGTCTGTTCTTTATCATATAGTCGAAGGAATAATATAGATGTGAGGGGTGGTAATTAAGTACAACCTCGACCAATTTATCAGGTAAACACATGCAGAATTTGGATTTATGTCATTGTTGACCCATGCCCCATATATCGGAGTGGTCTCACCCTCTATGCCACCAGGAGTCACATGGATCTATAGGATATTCATTTATATTTACCCAGCCTTCTTTAGGAGATGATGGCCTGTAGTTGAAGTTGCAACCTTGAAAGACGCCCCATGATGCTGTGATTTCTAAAGTTTTATATCTCAAGATTCACTTTGAATGTGGTTGGTTGATTGTTTGCAAGTTTTGACATGCAGCTGAGCTCAGTTACTATTCTACTTGGTGCAGATGGGTATTCGAATTCCATAATGTTAGGTGTTGCAGAGGCATCACACAATTGAGCATGAAAATTCCTTCCACAAATCATGGTCAGTATCATCAGAAACAGAAGAAGCAGATGCATCCTGGAGCATAAGTGTTGTATATGAAGTCTTCTGAGCTGACAGAAGCTCTGACCTGAGGTTGATGTGACCTTGAGGTGACTGACTCTGTTTGCAAGAATCTCAAGTACTCTGGAGAGAACTCATAGAGATGTGTCCCAGAAATCTCATCTTATTCTCTTCTCTTTTGATTATCCAAAAGACTTCTCTGTGATTATTATGATCATTGTATGCCTTGTTTTCATGGTGCTGTTCTCTTTCTTCTTTATCGCTTCAGAAGACATCCTATATTTCTGTGAATTTCTCAGTTTATAGAGCAATAACATTCCAATTCATTGAAAGAATTTCAGAAGCCTTATTTCTATTCTCCTTCTCTCTGCTCCTTATACTAGCTATAAGAAGCTGAGCTCACCTCTAATTGCTCTTAACAGCTCTAAATTAAAAAGTTCCCTCCTATAAAATGGTAGCAATGGCTTCTGATTTCCACAAGGCCATCAGACAAATGGGCCATGATAAGTAACTTGGATGAAGAATGTATCTCTAAGTTCTGATCACCAGTCTGAGTGTCTCTTGGGTCCCAATTCTCCTTCCTCATTGGATAAGACCCCCCCATATATGTCTATAATATAGATCAACTAGGATCTGGGATTCACTCATCTCAACACTTTGAAAGTGAAAGTATGCCCCAACAAAACCGTCCATGTGGGAAGTAGTGCTAGTTTTAGAGTCGGGAAAACTCGACTTTGAATCTTGCCTGCAGAGTTTACTGTGTGAACATGGTCAAGTCACTTCACTTTCTTTCTGTAAAATAAGACTAAGACCTGAAGTCTACCAGCCTGGATTGTTTTGAGTTCAAATTTGAATAAATGGAAAACATTTCACAAATACTTAACTATCCTTAGAGAACTGGCAATTCACATAGTACTCTAGAGTTTTGCACATGATTTCCTCATTAACACTGTGAGGGAAGTAAGGGCAAGGATAATCAGGGGTGGGGAACCTGTGACCCTCTAGGTCCTCAAGGGCAGCCCTTCACATGTGACCTTGAGGCCATAGGTTTCCCCACCCCTGGATTATGCCATTTTAAGAGATTCTATTTTAGATTCCTTATCATGCCCCAGCATCTAATGAGCCTCAGACCCAGGATTGAATCCCACTCTAGAATGTAGGCTTTACTTCCTAAGATTGGAAAAAGACTGTTGGATAGGAGTGAGTTCATTTTAGGGCAAGACCCTCTATCCAAGTAGGATTTAGAGAAGGAGCAAATGTTGTAAACTTCATGGTACTGGAATTTTAAAGTGTTTATCTTATTGTTATTTTATAGGAGAAAGAACAAAAATCTTTCTTTAGAGATAGTGAAGAAAAAGGTTACTTTTGAAGACCTCAGTTCAACTGTTAACTTGATTAGAATTGAATTCCTGCTGCATGCCAGGCATAGTACCAGATAGTATAGAAAGGTAAAATTGAAACCATTTTTGCCTTAAAGGAGATTATATTATATTGGAGAAGCTTGTTCATAAATAAGTAAACTCTTAGAATATGCAAAGTAACAGGGGCAACAATGGGGAGGAGGTGTTTGAAAAAGGCCTCTCATACAAGAGATGACATCTTGGTTCATGAATCACTTCTTCATTCTTGAGCCTCGGTATACCTCTCTTATTTTTTTAAAGAAACTGGTTCTTTAAATCTTATGCTCACTATATCAGGGTGGGGTGCATTGGATGCTGAGGGAGGTGATGTCTAAATCTCATGATCCCCTCCCCTCTGAAGGGGAAGGGGGCAAGGCCCAATGCTATTTCTCCCCAGATTGTCTGGTTTTGCTATCATGAAAGGACTGGGGGAGGGGGGAAGGGGGAACAGTACTGAGAGCAGCATGAAAAGTGAAGAAATTGACTCCTTTTTTTTTTCTCCCCATTTTGGAAGCTGGCCTTCCCCCTCCCTCCAACACTGTTGCTCTGCAACTCTGGCTTGGGGCTGCCTGTTAATGGGGAATGCAGTATTAATGAAGTGTCCTAGATCGCCTCCACCACTGGTAATCCATCTCCATCAGGGCTGGGGAGGCTGTTGACAGGGTGAATGGAAGTGAATAAGTCCATCCTCCTTGATGAGGAGGGGGCAGGGGAGGAGAGTTGCTGGGGAGGGTCCCCTGGGAGCACAAACACTCCTGCTCTCTCCTGCAGGTACACTCAATAAATGGAGAGTGATAAAACAGGAGGCTACACCAGGAAATCGATGAGAGGAGGGCCCCGTGGGCTCCCTTCCTCTGCCTTCCCTTGCTCCTACTCAAATTCACTTTCCCAGGAAAATGTCTAAAGTGAGGGCTATGGAAACACTTCTTCAAATGATCTCTCTTAGGCTGCCCTCACAGCTAAAGTGCACCAGGGCTCCCTGTTTCTGCCCAGGATCCTGATGGAAAAAAGATGCAATTTTCTGTCAGCCTTCTGTCAGCTCTGGTTGGGGATAGATGGAATGGATGGGAAGGCAGGTAAGGGAAGGGGGAGCCAACTTACCAAAGGTATTTCCCTCCCTATTACCTCTAGGACAGGGGTCTCATCTTGGGATCCAGAGACCACCCCTCACTGACCAAAAAGGTCAGTGGCTAGCTTTGTGAACTTGGAGGAGAAAGGGGGTAGAACTATATGACTTTTACTAACTGAAATTGTTACATTCAATTGTGAATGTAGGCAATAAAGCACTGGTCTGAGCCTCTAGGCTTTACCAGGCTGCCAAAGGGGTCCACCATATGGAAGGTAAGAGCCCCCTCGATCTTGGATTGAATGCAAACTCCTCTAGTTGATGATTAAGGTCCATTAACCCTTCATGTACTCTACAGTCTAGCTAGACTGAACTTCCTGCTGTTCTTCACATTGGGTGTTATAATTTCCTACTTGATACCTTTGACCAGGCTGTGCCCCATCCTTGAAGTGTCTTCCTTTTTTTTTTTAATTACTTTTGGCTTCCTCCAAGACTGCTCGAGCGTCACTTCCCATCTGATTGCTCATCCTCTAATTGCCAGAGCACGCATCTGGATTTCAAATGACCCCCATCTTTCCTTCTATGCATTTCCTACATAAAAACTCCAGAAGCATAGATCTAGATTTGGAAGGGACTTCAGAAATCATTATTTCTACTCTCCTCAATTTATGGAAGAGGAAATTGGGCAAGTAATTTAAGCTCCCTGGGACTCAAAATCAAGCAGCTAGTGATTCCCAAAAGCTGGATTGAACCCAGCTCTTCTGACTCCAGAGCCAGGACTTTTTCCACTTTAGTGTAATGCAAACCTGTGGCATTCTATCTCTGATAGAATGTAGGCTCCTTGAAGGCAAGGATCACTTTGTTTATGTCTGCATCCTCAGCTTCTAATGAATTATCTAGCTTCTAGATACCTTAATGAAAGAGTTTGTTTTGTGAAGTTTGGATTGGGTCAAAGGGCTGCACCTGAGGACCTAGAGGGCCATATGTGGCCTTGAGGCTACAGGTTCCCTGCCCCTGATCTAGCACATAGTGTTTAATAACTGTTTCTTTGATTTTTTTTTTTTAGTGGTTATGCTCCATTCTTGAGTCTCAAGCTACTTCTGAGAAACATTGCAAGGGAAGTTCCTGGAAATGAGATGTTTGTGTTGAATTCAATGATGCTAAAGCAGGAACACGTTATGTGCTGTAGTGACTCTAACATTTGGAAAATGCCCAACTTGGTCTCTGCCCTCAGCAGCTTCCAACCTAGTAGGGAGAGAGACTGATGTACAGAAATAAATAGATGTAAGGTAGAATTTTATGGCCACGAAGACAAAGTACTTTATGAAGACTTGGGTTTGGAATTTTTAGATGTTATGGTGCAGGAGGAGGCAATAAAGGCTAGGTCTTCAAAGCCCTTACTAGGACAGGGTAACCAGACCTTTGTTCCAGGGCTTCAAAATCTAGAGGGGGGGGGGCATTGGTACCACTAGCTCTAGAATGGAAACTACTTAGCAAAAATAATCAACAAGAAATAGGAAACCAGCATCTAGTGGCTTCCTCTACTTTCCCCCCACCCCCAGCAAGTTCTTCCTACCCTTCTCCCTTTCGCATTCAGGTAGCCTCATGATATCTTATGATGAGTCTTTATTCATACCAAAATTAAATTGATGGGATAGTTCTTACAGCTTTCCCTCAGCACAAACATCGATAGATATGACTGTCTGGCAAGGATGATCTTAGACTAGACGTCAGGAACATGGGATTCTAATTAGTTCTGCTATTTAACTATAGTGTTGGGTAAGTAGCTCTCTCTGAGAAGCAAGATGGTGCCACAGAAAGAACACTAGATTTGGAATCGGAAGATATAGCCTTAAAAAGAAGTTTTTGCTGCTTACTATCTATGTGGAATTGACCAAGGCCCAACTCTGCATGCCTCAGTTTCCCTTCCATGAAATAAAGAAGCTACTTATCCCCTCTTCCTCAGAGTATTAGAATGACTGCCTAATTAGTCTCTTTGTTTCTTGAGTCTCATCTCTACTGCAGTCTACTGCTGCCAAAGTGATAGCCTTAAGAGCAGGTCTTACTGTCACTTCTTTACTCCAATTCCAGGGCCTTTCTATTACTTTTAGAATCAAATATGAAACCTTGTGTTTAGCATTTATATAGTCCTTCACAATATCTATCCAGCATCATTGTCTGGATTAGAGAGTGAGAAGGGAAATAATGTTCAAATTGCTCTTATCATTTTTCTTGATATGACATGATGGCTTTGCACTGATCAGAATTCATTCCTCCATCACCAGATGTTGAGTAAAGAATCTTGTAGGAAGAGTCTAACCTCTATTGGCAGGTAGAAATGGAAACTCACAGCCTCATGGAAGGGGTCTGGTCCTGAAGATGGAGGAAATACAGAGTCCAAGACATTTAAGAATAAATAGTAAGCCATGATGGCTTAAGAGTTTTTTGGGTTTTTTTTTTTTTAAGTCAGGACTGATGATGAGGGCAGGGAAAGATAATGTCATTGCTGATCTCTTGGAAACCAGAGAGACCAAGCAGTGAGTACCTGAACATATGGAAACTGATCATATCTCTCTAGTAGTAGTGATGGATGAGGATCCCTTTTCCTATGGGGCCACCATTTTCAGAGTCGGTGGCTGCCTGTGTTCCTGGAACTTCAACCCCTGTCTTTGGGGCACTGGGGATAAAGCATTATCCTTGAGAGAACAGTTTGAAGCTTAGGATCATATATACTTAGGCTCACAGTTTTAGAGGCAGAAAGGATCTTGAGTCATTTAACTCAACCCCCTAGGCCTCAGTTTCCTTATCTGTAAGATGAGGAATATCAAGCAACTTCTCCAATATTACGTAAGTAATAGAATTGGGATTCAAACCCAAGTCTTGACTCCAGAGTCAAGATTCCTTCTACCTTTTTTAATAGGCAAAGGTAGATCCTAAAATGGACCATTGCCCTCTTTCGGACATTTTCCTAGTTTAGGCCTAAAATGCGGCACCTGAAATTCTATCCAATGACTTCCTTTGACCAAAGAAGATGTCGGAACTATCTTCTCCCTTTCATTGTATGTGGAAGATACCAAGAAATGAATGTAGAGCTGTTTGCCTCAAGTCCTGGTGGCATAATTTTTGTGCTATCCTCGTTTCCTAAACTTGCATAAAAATTGAGCTATGTGCTCAATGCTGTTGTTATGCACATTTGGATGAACTAGCTTCCGGGTGTATTATCAGTTAAATGGATCTCTGTTTAGACATGTGGACTTTGGTAGAGCGAGTTGGGTGAATTAGTTTAAGAAGTATGGGGGCAGAAGAAAACAACTATCTACACCAGCCTTTACAATGTTAAGGCATGGGCTTGTAACTCCATTGTGTAACATATATAGATGGAAGATTCTAACTTCTAGGGTCCCCTCCTAGCACAAGAAACATACAACTAAGACACTAACGAAGCCCAGTAAGATTTTACATTGGACAGCTTATGTGAATGGTGAGTTTCAGGGATTTTTAAATCTCTGATGTGGGAGAAGACTGCATCTGGGGAACCAACGAACCTAGAGAACAGCATTGGCATCTAGAGGGATTGAACTGTTAATACTCTGTCTCTAACACATAGGAAACATTAGGTTTCAAATCTTACCTCAAACACTTTCTACCTATGTGAACTTTAGCAAGTGATTAACCTTTCTTGGGCTCAGTTTCCTCATTTGTAAAATGAGCTTGGGAGTGAACTCTGGCCTCTAATGTCCTATGATATTCTCTAGATCTTTTCCCCATGGATCTAGCACCCCAGAATGACATTTACAGATGTGTTTGCTGGATTTTGAATGGGAACAGGAAACCTTGGGTATTTCCCAAGAAAATGTTATGCAAGTCAGATGGTTTCTCATGGGGTTTGGTCAAGTGATATTAGTAGTGAATACTCATTGATGCTACCTATAGTTCTATACATGGGGAAAAACTGCTGCTACTTCTCCCAATAAAAGGGGAGAAGATTCTGTCCCTGTTGTCTTTTCATAGGGAAATGAGGAATAGCTAAGAGTCATGGTTTTTTCATTTGAAAGTCGGGAAACTAGGACTCTGGGGTGGGGGACATAGATGCCTGAAGTTCATAGGTCTCTTGTCAAATGGTATGCCCACCTGACTATAAGGAATATCACTATGAAACCAGAACTTGAAATAACTTCTTCATAACTCCCTGTTGGGAGTATAATGTCATGTTAGGAGTTAGTTGGGTTAACCTACAATGTTCTAATGGATAGTTTGAGGACCCAAATATCAGAGGATCAACAGACCTGTTTTGCTTGGGCAAAAGTTAAAATTACAATATAAAGGAACCTCCAGTGTATATCATTATGGTCTCTGTAGAGATTCAATTCCCATATTTTCTTAAGCTTGAAGGATCCAGATCTGACTTAGAATATCTGAACCCCATGCTGAGCACTCCAGGTAACTAAAAAGATGGGAGAAATATCTCCAAGAATGTTTCTAATACCTTGATCTAGGTTTTACATGACCTCTGACCAGGGACTCAAATTATTTGTTCATGACTTATCTTAATTCTGCTTTTTATGATAGTACAGATGCAGCTTGGTACAATAACAAGCTAGCACTGGAATTGGAACATAGGTTCAAATCTCATTGGTTTCTGTTTACAATCCAAGCGTCTTGGGCAACAATGTTAGAGTTAGTTTCTTGACTATTCATGCCTATTTTCTCCCACCAGTGGTGGGAGATGCAGATATTGTCTAGATGCAGGCTGGGGTGGGGGGGTGGAGTCCACAGTACTGAAAGGTCCTCTAAGGAGAGTAGCCTCACCACCACCATCCCTCCATCAATTTCTTAAAGGAATCCTTTTAAGAAATTTCTCAAGGGTTACAGTGGGGTTAGGCCAATGCAAAGTCAAATGCTAGGACCAAATCGGTCAACTGTACAGCTGCTTTTTTGACCCTGGTGTATACTCACTCAGCATATTCTTTTACCCCAATTAAATTTATAATGATTCCCCCTCCCTCAACATTTTGTTGGCTCTGTGATCTCATCAGTGGCAGTTACTTCATTCAATGGAAGCAGATCAGACCCAATCTAGACTCCCTAAAGGGTTATTTTCTGTCTTATTTCCTTGGCAAATTGTAGTATATTCTACATAATACCAAAGATTTCATACCTCTGTCCTCATTTAGTTCAACTCTGGGCCCAGTTGATGGGTCAGAGGAGACTGATAAAGTGACTGAAATTGTTAGCTTTGGTTCATGACCCTCAAGGATTCATAGGTCATTCTACATTCAAAAAGGCAGAATGAGAACTAACCTTAGAGAAGTGTGTGGAATGAGCTGAAGCGTGATGATAAATCTATTTGTACCTTCGGAAGACTGGAGACACTGCTTCCCAGGAAGCAGTAATGCACTAGCAGCAAGAATTGAGCTCGTATGGGGTGGGGGGGTTCCAAGGAACTCCTCCTCCCCCAGGGAAGGAAAAAGCTGACAGAGTGGTTCCACTCTAAAACTTGGTAAAGGTAGAAAAAGTGTGATACTGGCTGGCCCTTGGGTCTGATGGAGAGAAGAGCAAAAGCCCAAGTGGGCCCTAGAATAATGAGTTGGGGAAAAGCCACTATACCTTTTTCTGAAAGAATGTCACAAGAATAGTGTAGGGCTCTTGACTTTCCTGAAATGAGGCTCAAAAGAAAATCGGTGCTGGGATGCCTGATGGGTCATGGTACCTCCATCGTAATGTTGTCCAAACACAAGGTTTTTCAGCTTCCCCGTGAATGGTCATGTAGTATCTAGAGGCATTAACCTGGGGAAAAAAATCTGAGTTTCTTTGGCTGCTTCTTCTTCTATTGTGGTCAGTCTGTTCTTACTTGATAAGGGCCCACTTTCTTGCTTGGCAACCAAGCCCTGCCCTTATGTGTATGGAGCTGTCATGGAAGGGATTGAGAAGAGGATGCAAAGAGATACAATGCATTAAGGATAGCTTATTTTCAAGGGGCCTGATAAAGTTCGATGTACCTCCCCTCTATTTCACAGGGAGCTGATAGAGAATCATGGTGGCCAAGAACTATCTCATTTCCAGGAGAAGTTGACCGACTAACATGAGGAATCTGAGAGTTCCCTCTTCTATTATGGAGCATCAATAGTTGGGATGATTGTAGCTAAGCAAGAGTACATTTACCTTCTTAAATCTCCCATTCATCCTCAGCTAAGTAAGAAGATCACACTGGTTAGTTTCTAAAGTCAACTTCAGGTTTCCATTGATCCCTTATGATTAATCTTTCCTGTTTACCTTATGTTACTCCTGATTCTTGTATTGGAAGTCAAATTTTCTATTCACTTTTCTAGTCATATAGGATGACCTATGAATCCTTGAGGGTCTTTTAAATATTCATTTTCTTCCCCTTGCAGGATTACACTTGGCTTTGCCGGGTAGGTTATTCTTGGTTGCAAACTCAGCTCCTTGGCTTTTCAGAACATTCCATGCCCTTCAGTCTTTTAATGTAGAAGTTACAACTTGGAATTGTGCCCAAAGGGCTATAAAACTGTGCATACCCTTTGATACAGCAGTACCACTGCTAGGTCTGTGTTCCAAAGATTAGAAAAAGGAAAAGGACCTTTTTGTCCAAAAATATTTATAACAGCTTTGTGGTGGCTAAGAATTGGACTTTGAAGGGGATGGCTGTCAATTGGGGAATGGCTGAACAAGTTGTGGTATAATTGTAATGGAATATTGTGCTATAAGAAATGAGAAGCAGGATGATTTCAGAAAAACCTGGAAAGACATGCATGAATTGATGCAAGTGAAGTGAGCAGAGCCAGGAGAACATTGTACACAGTAACATCAATATTGCATTATGATCATTATTCAAAACTAAGATCTATTATGATTGCATTACCCTCTAGCACCATAATAACAATCTACGGTTCTTTTTCTGTTTACTCATTTTTTTCCTTAACAGACTATTTCTTGGCTATTAACTTTGTTAGGGTTGGGCTGTGCTCCCAGGATAATGTCTCAGGATTCAAGTTTTTGTATTGTTTTCAGAGCTCTATCTGGGGGGTCTTTGACTTTTTAGTTCTTCCCATGTGCTATGATCCAAGGCCAGGTATCACTGCTCTTCCAGCTTATGCCTTGGTTAATAAATGACTTCAAGTACTCCTCTTTGTCCCTGAGCCATGACCAGCTTTCACCCCCTCCCCAACTGCAAATGCTCGTTCCTGGTGCCTGTGCTTGCTCCCCCATAGCCACAGCCTGAGACTACATCCTGTCAATGCAGCTGGGTTTTGCATCCAGTGTCAGTAGAGCCCCACCCCCAACTTTCCCCAATCAGCTGCCTGAAACTTCCCCCCCCTCCACCCCCACTGTCCATGAGGCAAAAATTCCTAAAGTCCTGGCTATCACCAACACAGCTGCTCCCAAAGCTTGCTGTCTGACCCCATGGAATCTGTACTTTGCTCCAGGCTAGACCACCACATGGTTAAGTTAGATCTTTCCTAATATTTTCCCAAGTTGTATTAGGCTGGATGACTGTTTTACCCCAACTTTTTATTATTTCTGCCACTCTAAAATTAAATTTGAGGTGTTGTTTTTAGGTAATTTAGAGGGGAATTTGAGAGAGCCAAGTAATTTCCTGCCTTATTCACCATCTTCCATAATCCTCTATCCTAACAGTTTAAAAGTCAGTGTATTCAAAAGAGGTGTCCCAAATGTTGTCCCAGGAGAGTCTGGATGATTTGAAGAGAATAATAGGTGAGAGGCAATAGATTGAGGAAGATCAAGGATCCATAGGTAACTGAAGCAATTTAATTCCTGTTCCTTACAGTAGAGAGGGGAACAGGTGCTAAAAGGTGAAGAAGGGGAGGCAAATCTGGTACCTTAATTTCAGAAAGACAAGAAATAGGATCTTTTTCTTTGATACCAATTCAATACCTCTCAGGAGCCAACAGAGAACACAATGCTCTATACCAATGGTAACAAATTATCTGTCCATATATTTGGGAAAAGTGGGATCGGTAGTCTTATTGTGGAGCTGATTTGGCTGTGGCTGCCAGAATCCAAGGAACTTAGAATTGGAGTTGTCTAAATTAGAGTGTCACGCCAAGCAATGGGATGATCTTATGTTATCAAACATAATGGGAGAAGGTGGGAGAGGGAGGAGATAAAACATGGAAATATGGTACCATTGATTCTTTTCCATGAAAACAAGAGGGGCTAAACCACAAAGGCCTGAACCCCTGGGAATGAATTATATATTCTGGAGAAGACTGAATTAACAAGTGTGGATGATCAGCACTTTTGTTCCTAGGGGGTTGTAGTCAGGGGAATGGCAACTCCTGGTACTGACCTTAATTTGCTGGCCCTTATATGTGCATGTATGCACGTGTGCACGTATACTCACACTCCTTTCCCCTTGGACTGTATCCTGACTAAATAGTTCAGAATGTAGGATCATCACTTCTAGCTCTTGCCCCTGTGATACTTGGGTCCTAGAACATGAAGTGTCCATTGTTTGGATGTGCTCAACCTTTCCTCAAACATTACCTTCCCAGAGCAAGGGACGGCAGAACCAATATTTGCCTTATAATAAAAACCCAGATCCTTGAGCAAATGACACTCCTTTTTAAATCTAGTTTTATATACAGAGGAATAAACTAGGCTGTATGTATGTGGTAAGAAAACATATTGGAGAGTTAGGACGAATCTCTCTTACACTTTTTTTTCCATGTAGTATAAAAATATTGGGGTCTGCAACCTCTTTAGGCACTAATGGGGTCTGCAATTCCTCTAGGTACCACATAATGGGAAGAACTTAGACCAGAGAGACCCACAAGGATACTACAACTGAGACCCTGAAGAAGGCTAGTTAGAGTCTATATTGGGCAGCAAATATGGATGCCAAGTTTCTGAGCTCTCTCTCTTACTAGTTCAAGGTAGAAGACTATACCTGGACTCAACAGTAACCTAGAGCTTCAAGTTCATGGCTAACTAGGTGGCAGAGACTGAGGATTTTTTTTTCTCTGCCAGAAATTAAGTTTAATGAAAGCTCTTAGATAATTAACTCATTTCATAAAGGTGCATTCCTCAATTCAAACGGGCCAAAATTTCCACCTCTAATGAGTATGTCCAAAGTGGCAAGCAATTTAGCTTCTGTATTATGAAGTCTCTGTGACAAGAGAAGTTTCATGGGAAGCTGCTCCCTCTGACAGCAAGGACATATTGCTGTCAGAGGGAGAAGTATGTCCCTGCTGTCAAAGCAAATTGTCCATTATGTCTCTTATCATGGAAAGTCATGGTACCTGTTGGTTTCTCATCTTAATAAAGACATGAAGAAAAAATGGGTCAAAGAAGCCAAGAGAGAAGTAGGTAAGATAGCCAAAGGGCAAATTATAAAACAGTATGATTCACAATCATAATTGAGAAATTATCTCTGGAATTCAGTGATGTGCTAAGTCTGGAAGTTAAGTTGATAATTATTTCTCTTCTTAGTGCAAGAAAGTAAGAATGTATACCTCAGGGACTGGGAAAATATCCTTCTCATGCTCCAGGATTCCTTAAAAATCAGAAGCAGAGAATTGAGGCCAACCCTTTCAAATATTAGCTTTCCTGGTTGCTAGGTTACCCTATGTTAGCAGGATTTTTGCTGAGCCAGTCTCTAACCTGAGAATGCTTGGAGCCACACAAAGCAGGCTTAGAGAAAGGGAGTGCCAGTAATCCAGTAGTTTAATCCATTTCAGAGGAATATTTTCATAGCTGAAGTAAAAGCACAGGTCATATACTTAAATCACAACTGGGGAAGGTTGATTACAAACAATCATTTAGTGGTTTCCCACGATAAACCCATAAGTCCCACAATACAACAAATTCTGGAGTCATCTTTGGGGGTTGTGACCACCTCCCCTAGAGTACAGAACCAGAGTTCTGTGATAGGAACAGGTTCTATAATTCTTGACAACACTTACAATCACTGGACCTTAAGTGAAGCGAATCAGAGTTTTGATCAGTTTAAGCTGTATTGGGAGCTCTGACTCACCAGGCAGAGAGGCGGCTCTTGAGAACTAAATTATTAGTATATTCATTATACATATTAATTTGAAAATTATAATTCCCTTCTCATTCGTCATTTTGGCCATAAAAGTCAGAACAACCCTTGAAGGCTGATAAGGAGCATTCATTTGAAACGTGATTTTGAAAAATTTCTTGCTTATAGAAATTTGCTGTGAAAGAAGAACAAAAATAGGAACATAGTTATCATATCATAACAGGGGAAAACTCCCTTAACTATGATTCCAGGCATGAGTCGTATCTGACAGCCAGTCATGTAGTTAGTGTTAAGGCAAGGCTCGGGATTAACCAGGTGGGAATTTTCCTTTCCTAGAAAAGAAATAACACAAGAGGGAAATAAAGTCAGGAGGATCTTACCTAGGCTGTGTCCTAGGTTGTCCCCACAACCTTTCCTAGGCACAGACATCCACCTTAGCAGTCCTCAGACTGCTACAGGTACCACTTCCTATAATTGGCTTTGTGCCAATTCAGACAACTATCTCTGCAAATCAAAGCTCAAAACAGATTACAGTGCCAGGAATTTTTACCTTAAATAGCAAAATTGTCATTAATCACAACTTAAGGAGATAAGTACAACACAAGTGAAAGGAAAGAACTACTACTTTCATGAACATTAAGAGATTGAGGGGACAGTATCAAGGAGAAAAAAAAAGCTTGCTTCATACAGAGAATAACTACAAACCTCAGTCACTGTCCAGTTTCTTGGATTTGTGGTCTACATCAGTCATCATCTTTTTCTCATCCTGGAGGTCTTGGGACCAGCTGTCCAACTCGGATGTCAGCTGCTTTGGACCCCATTTAACCTTCAGGGTTAGGTCACCGGTGGGTTCCAAAATCCAAGTAGGCAGTATTGCCCTTAAAAAATTTATTTTTAGTTTTGAACATTTACTTCCATAAGCTTTTGAGTTTTAAATTTTTCTCCCTCCCCAAGACAGCATGCAATCTGATATAGGCTCTACATATACATTCATATTAAACATATTTTCACATTATTCATGTTCTAAAGAATTGGAACCAATGGGAGGAACCATGAGAGAAGAAACAAAACAACCAGAGAGAGAGAGAGCAGATGGTATGCTTCTATTTGCATTCAGACTCCATAGTTTTCTCTGGATGGGGACAGCATTTTCCATGAGTCTTTTGGAGTTGTCTGAGAGCCTTGCATAGCTGAGAAGAGCTAAGTCTATGAAAGTCATAGCACAACGTGGCTGTCATTGTGTACAATGTCCTCCTAGTTCTACTCACTTCACTCAGCATTAGTTCATATGTCTTTCCAGTTTTTCTTAAGTCTGCCTGTACATCATTTCTTATAGCACAATAGTATTCCATTACATTCACATACCTCAACTTGTTCAGCCATTCCCCAATTAATGGGCATCCCCTTGATTGCCAATTCTTGGCCACCACAAAAAGAGCTGCTATAGATATTTTTGTACATGTGGTTCCTTTTCCCATTTGTATGATCTCTTTGGGATACAAATCTAGAAGTGGTATTGTTGGGTCAAAGGGTATATGTATTTTTATAGCCCTTTGGGCATAGGTCCACATTGCTCTCCAGAATGGTTGGATCAGTTCACAACTCTACCAATAATGCATTAGTGTTCCAGTTTTCCCACATCTTCTCCAATACATCATTTTCCTGTTTTGTCATGCCAGCCAATCTGATAGGTGTGATGTGGTATCTCTCAGAGCTTTGATTTGCATTTCTCTAATCAATAGTGATTTAGAGCATTTTTTCACATGACTATAGATAGCTTTTATTTCTTCATCTGAAAACTGTTCATATCCTTTAACCATTTATCAATTGGGGAATGACTTGTGTTCTTATAAATTTGACTCTGTTTTCTATATATTTTAGAAATGAGGCCTTTATCAGAGATACTGGCTGTAAAAATTCTTTCCCAGATTTCTGCTTCCCTTTTAATCTTGGTTGCATTGGCTATGTGCAAAAACTTTTCAATTTAATGTAATCAAAATCATCCATTTTGCATTTCATAACGTTCTCTATCTTATTTGGTCATAAATTCTTCCCTTCTCCACAAATCTGACAGGTAAACTATTCTTTGCTCTCCTAGTTTGTTTATAGTATCAGCCTTTTATATCTAAATCATGTACCCATTTTGACTTTATTGTGTAAGATGTTGGTCTATGCCTAGTTTCTGCCATGCTATTTTCCAATTTTCTAAGCAGTTTTTTGTTAAATAGTGAGTTCTTATCCCAGAAGGTGGAGTCTTTGGGTTTATCAAACAGTAGATCAGTATAGTCATTGACTACTGTGTCTTGTGTACCTAACCTATTCTACTGATCCACCACTCTATTTCTCAGCTAATACCAAGTAGTTTTGATGATTGTGGCTTTATAATAAAACTATAAAAATATATAAAAAGATCTGGAATGGCTAGGCCACCTTCCCTAGCATTTCTTTTCATTAGTTCCCTTCATATTCTGGACCTTTTGCTCTTCTAGATGAATTTTGTTATTTTTTTAGTTCTATAAAATAATTTTTGGTAGTTTGGTATGGCACTGAAAGTTAATTTAGGTAGAATTGTCATTTTTATTATATTAGCTCAGTCTATCCATGAGCAACTGATATTTTTCCAAGTATTTAGATATGATTTTATTTGTGTGAAAAGTGTTTTATAATGGTCATGTAATTTCTGGGTTTGTTTTGGCAAGTAGACTCCCAAATATTTTATGATGTCCGCAGTAACTGTAAATGAAATTTCTATCTCTTGTTGTTGGGCTTGTTAGTAACAAATGTCGATTTATGTGGGCTTATTTTATATTCTGCAACTTTGCTAATTTTGTTTATTTCAAGTGGTTTTTTTACTTGATTCTCTAAGTGTACCATCATCTGCAAAGACTGATAATTTTGTTTCTTCTTTGCCCATTCTTATTCCTTCAATTTTTTTCTTCTCATTGCTAAAGCTAACATTTCTAATACAATATTGAATAACAGTGGTGATAATGGACATCCTTGTTTCACCCCCAATCTTATTGGAAATGCTTCTAGCTTATCCCCATTACATATAATGTTTGCTGATGGTTTTTGGTGCTACTTGGCATGTCATGTAAGGAAGAATCCATTTATTCCTGTGCTCTCTAGTGTTAATAGGAATGGGTGTTGTATTTTGTCAAACGCTTTTTCTGCATCTATTCACATTTTCTGTTAGTTTTGTTGTTGATATGGTCAATTATACTGATAGTTTTCCTAATATTGAATCAGCCCTGCATTCCTGGTATAAATCTTACCTGGTCATAGTGTATTATCCTCAAGATAAGCTGTTGCCATCTCTTTGCTAATGTTTTATTTAAAAATTTTGCATCTATGTTCATTAGGGACATTGGTTTATAATTTTCTTTCTTGTTTTGGCTCTTGTTTTGGCTCTTCCTGGTTTAGGTATCAGAATCATATTTGTATCATAAAAAGAATTTGGTAGGACTCCTTCTTTACCTATTTTTTTTTTTTCAAATAGCTTATGTAGTATTGGAACTAATTGTTCTTTAAATGTTTGGTAGAATTCACTTGTAAATCTCTCTGGCCCTGGACATTTTTCCCCTAGAGAATTCATTGAAGGCTTGTTCAGTTTCTCTTTCTGAAATGGTTTTAAGTATTTTATTTCCTCTTCTGTTAATCTGGGCAATTTATGTTTTTGTAAATATTCATCCATTTCACTAAGATTGTCAAACTTATTGGCATACAGTTGGGCAAAATGGCTCCTAATTGTTTTCATTTCTTCATTGGTGGTGAATTCACCCTTTTCATGTTTGATACTTGCAATTCAGTTTTCTTCTTTCTCTTAAACAAATTAACCAAAGGTTTATCTATTATTATTTTTTTCATAAAATCAACTCTTAGTTTTATTCAATAGTTTTCTTAATTTCAATTTTATTAAATCTCTCCTTTGGTTTTCAGAATTTCTAATTTGGCATTTAATTGGGGATTTTTAATTTTTTTTTCCTAGTTTTTTTTTAGTTGCATGCCTAATTCATCTCCTCTTTCTCTATTTTATTCATGTAAGCATTGAGAGATATAAAACTTCCCCTAAGAGCTGATTTTTTTTGCTGCAGCCCATAAGTTTTGGCATGTTTCATTATTGTCCTCATTTAATTTTCTCCAGAGATCTACCATATCTAACTTTTCTAAAACTCTATTCACCTCCTTTCCTTATTTTGTGGTTAGATTTATCTAGTTCTGAGTGAGGGAGGTTGAGGTCCCCCACTAGTACAGTTTTGTCTATTTCCTCCTGTAACTCCCTAACTTCTCCTCTAAGAATTTGGGTGCTATACTACATGGTGTATATGTTTAGTAATGATATTGCTTCATTGTCTATGATACCTTTTAGCAGGATGTAGTTGCCTTCCTTATCTCTTTTAATTAGATCTATTTTTGTTTTTGCTTTGTCTGAGATCAGGATTGCTACCCCTGCTTTTTTTTAACTTCAGCTGAAGTATTATATATATCTTACTCCAGCCTTTTACCTTTACTCTGAGTATCCTTCTGCTTCAAATATGTTTCTTGTAAACATATTGTAGGATTATGCTTTTTTAATCCATTCTGCTCTCTGCTTCCATTTTGTGAGAGTTCATTCCATTCACATTCACAATTGATTACTGTTCTTTCTCTCCATCCTATTTCCCCCCTCCCATTTATGCTTTTCTCTTTCTCACTAGAGCTTTGCTTTTGACTACTGCATCCCTCAATCTATCCTCCCTTCTATCATTCCTCCCTTTTCTTTTCCTTTTCCACTACTACTTTTTCCCTCCCTTCTATTAACCCTCTCACTTTTCTTTCCCCTTCTTCTCTCAATTCCTCTAAGGTAAGTTAGATTTCTATACCTGAGTATGTTCCCTCCTTGAGCCAAATATGATGAGAGTAAGGCTCAAACAATACTCGTCTTCCTCTCTTCTTTCCTTCTACTGTAATAGGTCTTTGTGCCTCTTCACAGGATGCAATTTACCCTTTTCTGCCTCCTCCTTTCTTCTTTTCCCAGTACAGTTCCTTTTCACCACTTAATTTGATGTAATGATTAAAAAAAAATCTAACTCAACCTATACCCACACCCTCTGTCTATGTATAACCCGTCTAAATGTCATAATAAAGATACAGTTCTCGAGTTAGAAGTATCATTTTCCCTTGTATGGATGTAAACAGTTTAACCTTATTGAATAACATGTTATTGTTTTCTTTCCTATTTACCTATTTATGCCTCTCTTGAGTCTTATATTTGAAGATCAAATTTTCTGTTGAGATTTGGTATTTTCATCAGGATGGTTTGAAAGTCCCCTATTTCATTGAATATACATATCTTTCCCTGAAAGATTATGCTCAGTTTCACTGGATAGTTAATCCTTGCTTGTAATCCAAGCTCCTTTGCCTTACAGAATATCATATTCCAAGTCCCCCAATCTTTTAATGTAGAAGCTGCAAGGTCTTGCATAATCCGGACTGTGGTTCCATGATATTTAAATTATTTTTTTACGGCTGCTTGCGGTATTTTCTCCTTGACCTGGAAATTCTGGAATTTGGATACAATATTCCTTGGCATTTTCAATTTGGAGTCTCTTTCAGGAGGCAATTGGTGGAATCTTTCGATGACTATTTTACCCTCTGGTTCTAGGACCTCAGGGTCGTTTTCCTTGACTTTTTTTTACATTCATATTAAACATATTTTCACATTAGTGATGTTGTAAGTAAAAATTAAAACCAATAGGAGGAACCATCAGAAAGAGGAAACAAAACTCAACAGAAGAGGAAAAAAATAGCAATTTGACTTCCATAGTTCTTTCTTTGGATGTAGATTGCATTTTCCATCACAAGACCTCTGGAGATGTCTTAGATCCTTGAATTGCCAAGAAGGGTTAAGTTTATAATATTCGTCATCACACAACGTGGCTGTTATTGTGTACAATGTTCTCTTGGTTCTGCTCACTTCACTCAGCATCAGACCATACAAGTCTTTCCAGGGTTTTCTGAAGTCAGCCTGTTCATCATTTCTTATAGCACAATAGTATTCCGTTACATTCATATACCACAACTTACTCAGCCATTCCCCAGTTGATGGGCATCCTCTCAATTTCCAATTCTTTACCACCACAAAAAGAGCTGCTACGAATATTTTTGTACATGTGGGTCCTTTTCCCATTTGTATGATCTCTTTGGGTTATAGCCCTAGAAATACTATTGCTGGGTCAAAGGGTATGCACATTTTTATAGCCTTTTGGGCATAGTTCCAAATTGCTCTCCAAAATGGTTGGATCATTTCACAACTCTACCCACAATGCATTAGAGCTCCAATTTTCCCACATCTTCTCCAACATCTATCATTTTCCTGTTTTGTCATGTTGGCCATTCTGATAGGTGTGATGTGGTACCTCAGAGTTGTTTGATTTGCTTTTCTCTAATCAATAGTGATTTAGAGCATTTTTTCATACAATTATAGATGGCTTTAATTTCTTTATCTGAGAACTGTTTGTTCATATCCTTTGACCGTTTACCTTGATGATTTCTTGAAAGATGCTGTCTGGGCTCTTTCTTTGATCATGGAGTTCAAGTAGACCAATAATTCTTAAATTATCTCTCCTGTACCTATTTTCCAGGTCAGTTTTTCCAATGACATATTTTACATTTTCTTCTATTTTTTCATTCTTTTCATTTGTTTGACTGATTCTTAATGTCTCATAGTCACTGGCTTTCACTTACCCAGTTCTAATTTTTACCAAACTATTTTTTCGAATTAGTTTTTGTACCTCCTTTTCCATTTAGTCAATTCTACTTTTTAATGAGTTGTTTTCCACAGTCAATTTTTGTCTTTTCTTTTCCAAGCTATTGACTCTCTTGAATACCTCATTTCTTTTCCCAATTTTTCTTCTACCTTTCATTTGACTTTTAAAATCCCTCTTGAGCTATTCCAAGAAAGCTTTTTTGGGCTTGAGACTAGTTCATATTTCCCTTTGTTTCAGATGTGGGTATATTGACAATTATGTCTCCTCTGAATTTATGTTTTGATCTTCTCTGTCTCTATAGTAAGAATCTATGGTCATTGTTCATTTCAGCTGTTTGCTCATGTTTGCCTATTTCCTGACTTTACAGTTGAGCTCTCCTGCTGGAGCACAGGGGGCACTGACCCAAGCTTCTTGTGCTGGGGGCCAGGGACCTGGTCACTGGCTTTGTGTGCTGGGGCCTCAGGTGCTGGCAGCTGGAAGCTGTAGGGGTCTGGCAGTTTATCTGGTGCTGAGCTGGGGCCAGCAACACTGGAACTCTTGGGGTGTAGGGGGGGGTCTGGCCCCTGGAGGATGGCTGCTCTGAAGCACCAGATGGTTTGGCTGCTGGAGCACGCCTGTCCACTTGGAGTTGTGCTTCCTAGAGTTGTGCTGAAGCACTGGGAGGTTTGGCTGCTGGAGTCTACAGATTCACTTGCCTATGCCAAGGCACTCTAGGATATTGCCCTTTTGAGATGTGACAGGTGGATCCAGTATTCCACTCCCTGGAGTTTGGCTGCAATGGGAGTGGTGAGTAAGACTTCAAAGGGGCTTTTCCACTGTGGCTTCAAGGAGTGTTTTCAAAGATGACATTTCCAATAGACCCAGTGACTGGGGTGGATCATGGGCTGAGTTTTAAGTTTCTAAAGAATGAGACTGGTAAGTCTCTATCTTCTGAGCCAACCCAATAAGGTATTGCAGGCTATTATGCTTCCCACCCATAGGTATAGTGGCATTGGGAATCCTGTTACTATCTCATAGGGACTGAGCTTAAAGGAACCAACTTGTCTAGATCTAAGACTTAGCAGGTCTAAAGGAAGAGCTTTGGGCTTGGGGGATCCCTAGCTCCTCAAAGAATTTAGGAAGTGAGATTTTAAGTATCCCATTAACTCTTTCAGCCATTCCTGACAACTGGGAATGATAGGCTTTCCTTAGGACCCCCGTAATGGAATGATTTTTTTAGGAAGATTTCTGTTACCCCAGAGGCTGTTGCAGTATGATAGGGGAACATTTCTACCCACCAGGAAAACACATAGACCATAACCAAAGCATATTTGTATCCAAGGGTGGGTGGCAATTGAATAAAGTCAATGTGCCAGGCTTCAAAGGGTGCATCTGGGAGAGGAAGCTGCCCACAAGCAGGCTTCAGAGGCTTGGATGCATTGTGGCTTGGGGCAGGTGGGACACTTCTCATAGGCGGTGACAGCAGCCTGTGAAAACTCCCACACCAATATTTTCAAGCTAGCTCCAGTAGCTTTTTGGGTCCCCAGTGGCTGATTGAATGATGGTGTTCCATCATAGGGAGGGGTAAGTTTTTAGGGAGTGCTATGAGTCTATTTGGGTTGACCCATAGTCCCATAGTCTTATCAAGTTTACATCCCTCCTTTTGAAGCTCTTTTTTTGTGTGTGTGATAAGCATTTTTTTCTGGGCAGTGGCTATTTTTTCTTTTGTTAGGCTAGGAGGCTTAGGCAGGCCTTTAGAGTGAGATGGATATTCTAATAAGGGTGTGCTTATGGGGACCCGTACCTCAGGAATTTGAGGAGTTAAAGCTGTGGTTTTAGCTGGTTGGTCAGCCAAGTCATTTCCACAGGCATGAATGCTATTTTCTCGGCTGTGCCCCTGGAGTTGTAATTACTGCTACAGCCTAGGGAACCAGTAAACAGTCTAATAGATGGGAAACCTGTTTCTGATTTTTTTTTTAATGGGCTGTCCTGAGGAGGTGAGGAAGTACTGATGTTTCCATAGCATTCCAAAGTCTCATCCTCACTTTCCATCTTGGGTAGATAAATGGCAGGATTGAATGTGCTTACAACTATGTTCTCTCCTTTCTCAGAGTTGAATAAATCAAATGGGAGAGCTAACTGCCCAACAATAGGTGGGGCACTCATAACTGACCCAATATCAGTAACATCTGAAGTCCACAAGCTAGAGGGAACTTGGTTAAGAACCAGATGGTCAGAAGGAGTTAAGGAAGGTAGGGATAAAGGACACGAGGAAGTGGTCCCTCCTGGGTCAAGTGAAATAATAATGGCCTGTCCTAATAAATGGCTAGGGGTCTCAGGGGTCAGGAAAAAGGACAAAAGACTCTATCCTCCCCAATAAAAAGGGAAAGTGGTTCTGAGATATGGGCTACAATGGTCTTATTAGCCGTCCTCACAAGTGAGATACTCTTGACTTCAGGAAAGGGGAATGGGGAAGGCAGAGAGGTTTAAAACAGCTCCAATAGCAGGCATGGGGATATAATGAGTATCACCTGTACATCCTCCCCAGCTATTTTTTGCCAGCCCTCCCTGGAGCACAGTCATGCTGAATGATCAGGATTGCAGGAAGGGTCCTTCAATGCTTCCTGGGGTGCTTTCTGGCACCAACTCCCACTCTCCCCTTTCCCAACTGAAAACGATATTGTTGATACAGATCCAGATACTCTGATCTGTATGAACATAGGGTGAGTCACAACTGCTCAGCAAAGCCTATGGGATTCCCCCTGGGGCTGAGACATTCCTTGGCAATACCCTGGAGTTCTCCACACTCCGAAGGCTTGAAACCACAGGTCTTGAGCTCCTCATTTTTTTTTTTTCTGGGAGAACTTTGGCTTGTACTTTGAAAGGGAACATAGAAGCTGGGGAGCTGGTGGAGCCTTTTTGGTAAAGGTGGGTATAGTTTAGGAAGTTGAGTGGTTCGGGGGTTATTAAAGAGATTTTCAAATGATTTAATCCTTTCTTTCACTGATTCTAATTCAGATCTATGCTTACTTTTCCTCGTCCGAGTACCATTTATTATGGCTGTCCCACTCAAGAGGCTGTTTCCTTATTAATCAGTTTCTGCCTTAAATACTCTAATTTGGTCTTATCAAAGCTGCCCCAATGAGACCAGCAAAGTTTAGGGTCATCACTAATCAAAACCCAATCCTGTCAATATGAGGGACAGTCAAGGCCATATTTCTTATACATTTGAAAGGCACATGTTCGTTCTGGGGGCATGTTAATATGAACTACTGTATCTTCCTCCATGCCTTTACTTTTAAAATGGGACAGATGTGTGGTAAATATTCAAAGATAACACCATTTAACTAACAAGTATATATAATTCACAAATGCAAATATATTATAAAAGAATAAGGGAATATAAGAGCACAAATACACAAAATACAAGCACCACATTACAAGTATTTGATACCGTGCTAGTAATTCACTTAAATTATAGAAGTAAACTTTCCACAACTCTAACCAAGTGCACAATTAAAATTAATTTCAACCAGTTTAACTGTATACAAGACCAACCGCATAAGCAACTTTTATGCAAAAATTTTTACTGCATGCAGAAATGAAAACCCATAGTCCATAGCTCAGACTACATTCTTAAAAGAGAAAAGAAGAGAAAAACTGCAGGCCATAGCCTACCCTGCATTGTAAGAGAAATGATACATTCAAAAGACAAATCTATGTGCCAAAAAACAAAAGGAAAAATAAACCAGACCTTACCAAAGTGATCTGGATCAAGAAAAGCCAGGCTTCATCAAAGGCTAGGTCCATAATAGTGGAGCAAGAGTTGGGAGTATTGAATTTGCCAGTTAAGGTGAGTGGGGTCTCTGGAAAAATATCCAGTGGCACTCATCCCCTGTCCCTGGTATTGGAGAGCTCATGGCTTTACCCTACAGCCACTCATTAAAAACTTTTGAAACCAATCAATGTTAATAGGATTTTTATTGAGTCTATCTCTATCCTGAGAATGCTCAGAGCTTCACAAAGCAGGTTTAGAGAACGAGAGTGCCAGTAACCACCTGTTAAATTCAGATGGAGTCTGCCAATACAAACCTTTACTTTCATTGCAAAAGAACAGAATGCTCTGTCTCTTTGTCCTTGTAATTTGGTAAGAACCACTGGAGCATTTCTGGCATGTGGAAGTTGGAAGGCTGGGGCTCCAGAAAAAGAAGCTACTATTTTTTTTTTAATCTAGTTTTCTAGGGAAACTTCAGATGGGCATACCTCTAAGTCCCTGATCTTATCAATATCTATGATCTTAATCATTTTTCATCTAACTAGATCTCAGTTCTTGAAACATGTCTTTGATTTTGCAGTTGGGTCTAATCCAGGGTGACCATCTGAGGGGAATGGCTGCAGGATTAGATGGACCTTGTGGAACTTGAAGGGTCGTATCAGTCTGGCTTTTTAACGATTTTACCCAAGCCATCTCCTTGGTTGCTGGTGTGATCTGGAAGATTATTGACATTTCTATACTGTAACTGTGAAGGATCAAAACCTGTACCAAGGCATCTGTGGTCTTTATTGTGACATCTGTCATTGGAAAAATTGGAAGATTTAGGTAGCCTAAAGCATCACAATGGTTTCTACATTTCTTCTTGTGCTACAGGCTTTGTCTTTCAGCAGTTGGGAAAGGGTGGGTTAAGAGTGCAATGAGCATGGAAAGATTCTGGGGCTTGGGAGAGATCCTGAAATGCAACTTCTTGTCCTCGGTTGTTGCCAACCCATGACAAACTTGCAAAGGATGCACATCCTATGTCATTCCCACAGTCCAAGAAAAACATGGGGAAACTAGAAGTTTGTTTAATTTTGTTTTGATTTCTGCCACTTGCCATTCATCCTACCCAAATCATTAGGCTTTCTGATACCTTTGTTTAGTCTTTCCATTTCCCCTGATGTCAAGAATTCCAAAGTAGTTTGAGTCTCTTATCACCAAGAGCAATGAACAATGATAAAGTTTAACAGTATTGATTGCATACTTTGTAGGCTTTCAGGAATAGACCTGTCTCTATAAGTGAGTGGCTAGGATAGACTGCTTGAGATGTATCTCCCTGACTTCTCATCTTTGATCCAGGATTGACTGTACTAGTCTGAAAAACAACAAAGAATCATTGATTGTTCTAGAAAATTTCATATAGGCTCCCCCTACTAGGGAAGATGCTTACCTGACTTTCTTCCTACAATGGGAGAGAGACTGTTAATTCAAGACCTTCTCTGAGACAGAGTCACTTTTTCACATGAACATATAAATTCACCGGAAGATCCTTGAAAATTGAATACTTCTGGCCAAGAATAAAATGGGACAAGCTTATTTTCAATTAGTTCTAACCAGAAGTGAAATGGGTTCCCTCTGGTACTGTGGCTCAAACTCACTGGAAGGTTTCAAGCAAAGGATGGATGACCACTTATTTTCTGGGATGAAGCAAAGATTCTTTTGGGGGAAGGAATTGGCTGGACTTAATGGCCTGAGATTTTGCACATCCTCTTCAACTGTACAGTTGAGATTTGATGCAAGCTAGGATAAGGGAAGCCTAAAAACTTAGAAATTTTACAGATGATCCAGTGAAGGATTTATCATATCATTTTTCAGTTCTAAATCCTTTGATATTTTCCACTATGTTGGATGCTGTAGCTTTGGTCACTACTTTTTTTTTTAACATGTTTCTCAAATGAGAAACTCAGATGAACACAGGATTCAAGGTGACATTTTACACCATATCAGAGGCCAGCAAAATGTCTCATATGACAGAAACCAAATATTGGAAATATCAAGAAAGCAAAGAAATTAACCAAAGTAGTAGGTAAGCTTACCCTAGGCTTGGCCAAGAATATGAAGCTTATTGTAGCTACTTGTTAATTGAAACCTTGGCCTAAAAGAAGTATCAGGTTGGAAATTCAACGCTGATGTTACTATGGAGGTAGAGGAAAAAAGTAGTCCCTAGGACTTTAGCATCAGCAATCTGAGCACTGAACCTTATACCAAACTCAGTGTTGGAATTCAATGCAGGGTCTCGAGTTATTCAGGAGGAATTTGTCTCATTCTCCCTTTCTGAGTGTTATGGGTTCTAAGGCCACCAATATCATGATAATCATGATTGGAACCATGATGACTTCTAGTTGGGGTTAGCTGTGTATCTTCTGAATAACAAGTTTTGAGGCCCTTTGCACTTGCCGTGCAGAAATAATATTCTTAGTAAACACTATTGAAATATTGAGGATGATGTTCCCAAATTCACGTGTTTGACATTTGAAGCTTATTCTGCCATTTGACAGTCTCCAAACTACCTCTTGTGACTGCTATGTCGCCCTGTTAGATTCGTATAGACCTTGTCTTTTAATAAGTCCCCCAAGCCCTTTTGTTCATGGTCTAACACATAAAAGCATTGTTGACCATATTGACTGGTTCTTGATCCAAGGAGATTGGAATTCTCAACAAACACTTTGATATGCAAAGCAAAAAGTGGTCCCTCATGAAATATTTTTGGGCAATATATTAGATTTGGTATCAAGGGCCACTCTTCTCTTTATTGACAGAAAATGAAAATTTTTACCTTTTAGGTCATTTATTGGGACAAAAATTTACAATCCTTTGCCCTTGATATTGGCTGCAGTTAGTATCATTAAGGGACATGTGAGCCCAAATTCGAGTTCTTCTATATTATTTTTCCAGCACTGGTACACAACATCACAAGAAAGTATTTGAGATTGCTTCTCCTGGTCATAGGTCTCATTGATCACCTTTAAACAAGCCCTTCTGTGGAAATGTGGAGGTCTTGATTCATTTCCAAGATGAATGTAACCCTTTGCTTATTGGGTGAACTCCAACATTAGTTCATCAGAAATCAGGATGTTGCAGGACTTGATGACATAGGCTGTCTCTGTGAATGCAGTTGGTAAAAAGATGGGCCTCTATTCTCAAGGTTCTGGCAATGTATTAATACACAGTTGGCCAAAGTGATGCTAGAACATTCTCCCATTCAGTTTTGATACCTGGTTGTGACTGACCAGAATTGTACTGGATCATGACTGTTCAGATTTCTGAGTTGATAAACCCAAGTCTTTTTTCCCCCCTACATTTGTTTAATTACTGGGATTCATGCTCCTCAAAGAATCAGATGTTTCTGGAGCACATGAAAAGTCACTGAGAAGGAACCTCCAAGGTCTTGGTGCCTTGCATTAGGAAGGACAATGTGAGATCTCGGCTTACAAATGTGGTGAGATTCCCTTGACAAATCTTTGTATTTTCTTTTTAACTCTCTGGATCCCCAGGATCTATGAGGAGGAAAGGGACTGAATTATGACAGGGGCTGGCTGGAAAGGCTGATTGGAGAAAGTATTCTCCCACTCCCCCTAAAAGAAAGGCCTGATAGTTCATGTTGGACCTCCTATGAAATTCATGCACCAAATAATCCTGGCTTACTCTTAGACTGTGTGGATAGAAAGTGGCAAGAAGAAAAAGAACCCTGGAGGGTACTCCTTATCTGGCAACAAAAATTGGGAAGCTGGGTTTTTATTTTCTTTTTTGGTGGTAAGATCCCCAAAATACAGAATGTTTTTTGGAGGGATGGGGTAATGCCAAGTTTCTTAGTAAGGCTATAATTGCACATCACTATTGTTGTTTATACTTCATTTTTGAAGAGGACCAGTCATGGCTTGATGTCTTGACTCGTATGTGAATTGGCTTTAAGTGAGGCAGAATTGCACAAAGTTCTCAGCCTTACTCTCTCTCCCAAAGTCAAAGTCCAGTGGCAAGACAAAAGTCAAGATGATTGGCAATGGCCTGAGATGCAGTGGATGTCTTGGCATCTTTGATATCTGGCCAAGCTCTAAGTGTTCCATAGCACCTGATTTAGCCACCTTCATGGTCAATAATGCAAGACTTCCTAATGATCCACCACACATCAGGTTGGAAATTCAATGCTGATGTTACTATGGAGGTAGAGGAAGAAAGTAGCCCCTAGGACTTTAGCATCAGCAATCTGAGCACTGAACCTTATACCAAAGTCAGTGTTGGAATTCAATACAGGGTCTCAAGATATTCAGGAGGAATTTGTCTTTCTCATTCTCCCTTTCTGAGTGTTATGGGTTCTAAGGCCACCAATATCACGATAATCATGATTGGAACCATGATGACTTCTGGTTGGAGTTAGCTGTGTATCTTCTGAATAACAAGTTTTGGGGAGCCTGCTCATATTGTCAGACTTCTGAGGCTTTTCTATACACCAAATGTGGCAATTATGAAGGTTAACTAAGCCAGTTATGTGAAAAATGGCTGAATCAGAAAAAGCCAATTTGTTCCAAGAGTCATTGGAATTTTCAATTTTTGATTTCATCAGTTGACAGGAGTCTAACTTTGAATAGTAATCTTTTTGTGGCATCTGAATAGTTATAACCTTGTTGTAAGCATACTTGTGTAACTTCACATTTGGCATCCTGTGGATGGCAGTCTTTGGAATGTTCAATTTGGCAGATTACCTGGTATGCTGATTTTTGGGGATACTATGAAAATGCCGTTTCAGCTACAGTCTTGTTGCTTGCTTAGCATCTACCAGATCTAGTAGAGAATTGAGCCAGTTTCCTTGAATTTTTTTTAACCTGCTTATTTAAATTTCTATTGGGGGGGGCTCTCCTCTTCTCATGGGAGACAAATTTTCTTCTTACTGCTGTCATGGACTTGAATTCAGCTACCCAGAGAATACAGTATTTTTCTGTTTCTGCAGATGGCTTCTGGGGTGGATGGTTTCCTACTCGCCTTCCACTCGCCCTTGGTGTTCTCCTTCAGCTTGTCTGGCCTGGCAGCTGACTAGAGAAAATGGTTCTTGACACTCATAGAATGAGGTCAAAAGGTCCACAAGTGCTGAAATCCCTGATAGCATTACAATAACCAAGACTTCTTGGCTAACTTGGTACCGTGTAATAAACGTGTGTGTGTGTACGTATTAATTGAGTGGGGTAGCTTTTACTGGGAAAGGCTGCCTTTTCTCTAGAAGTGTATCTTCCTCCTGACAATGTGCTTTGTACATTGGTAGGAATTCACAGGCATGAAAGTGGGTAAGGGTGAGAGCTGATATGCCTATGTCCATGGGTCTTCCTGAAGGATCTTGAAACTATCTTTCTTCATGTGTTGATAAGTATCCCTAAACAAAACATAGTCTCTTACCTGCCATGTGCAAACTTTGGTTGATGCTAGTAAATTCTTCTTTTCTCCCCACCCTACAACATGTTGGAGGTAGATTAATATATCTGATCATCCTTTGTGAACCCTCCAAAAACCCCACAAAGGCTGGAAAACTTAGTGGGTTATAAGGGGTTACATTGTCAATGATGACATTGAATTTTTGGCTTCACCACAAAGAATCAAAGGGGTATTTGCCCACAGCAGCAAACAAAACTTGTCTGGGATTCTTTGGTCTGACTTTTGAAAAAAAATCTGTCTCTATTTTAGAAATATACCCTCCACTTACATGAATCAACCCAGGCTTTTCCACGCCTGCATGTAGAAATTTTGTACCTAGGCCAAGAGGTACTCCCCCTCCGCTTTCCTTTTTTGGCAAATGCCAGGAATCTTAAACCATTGCTTTCTGTTCTCATTTGGGATCAACTCAAAATAATCTTCCAAGGCATACACATCCTCAGTCCTTCCCACAGAACAAGAAAGACTTGTATGTGGAAGTTCTTCTATCATACACGTGTAATTTATTCTGCCGAAGTCATGCTTTCTCTTATCTAGGTGTAAGGAACCTGCAGCCTCGAGGCCACATGCGGCACTGTTGGTTCTCAAGTGTGGCCCTTTAACTAAATCCAAACTTCACAGAACAAATTCTTTTATTAGTCTTGTCATTTCTCCCACTGCAAAGTAATCCATGGTGGTTTGCTTCTGATTTGGGCCTTTTAAATTCTGGGCTATGAGAGATTCAAAGATACCGCTTAAGATGGTTTTATAGTGGTCAAAGCCACTTATTTATAATATTTTTGTATTAATTGTTCTCCTTGGCTCTTTTCAACTGGTGAAATGTGTGGTGAAATATGATTGAGGCTGTAAAATAATGAATATGGTTTCAGAGAACCTGGGAAGACTTGTATGAACCTCTTGCCAATTTTCAATCTGGATAATTGGTATCATTGCCCCAGGTCCCAACCTCCCAGAGCTCCCATAATCAGGGCAATATTTTTTTCTCTAAAGTTTTCTGTGATTGTCACAGGACAATCCATTTTCCTTTACCTTTATAGAGGTGGACAATGGAGACATCCTTGAACTCCTAGGGGATGACCTCCTCTTGCCATATAACTCAGAAAATTTCAGTCAGCTTTTGTATGAGCAGTGGACCCCTCCACCTTGTAAATTTCCAAATTATCTTATATAGGAAAGCATCTTATCACATGGCTTGAATACAGCTGAGCAAAATTGAGGTGGAACTTGCTTCCTTAATACAAGCCTGATCTCTAATGTGAGCTGATTGTTCCCATTCTAGCTAAGTATAAAGCTAGCTCTTCTGCTTGTAAATCTCTCTGATTTATAAACTTTCTTTTTCTTCACATTTAAAAAATTCTATATTTTGAAAAGACACTAAATATTATATACAAAATGGATAAGTCTGTGTTACAAAGAAGACATATTATATCCTTTATTTTACAATCTCCTCAATGCTAACTCAGCAATATTTTAAAAGCATAGCGTAGCAAAGGTACAAGGTTCACTGCTGATTAAAAAAAAATACTACACAAAAGTTTCATAAATCACAATGATTGCAGGGTAAGAATTTATAAAATTAACCAAAATGCAACAGCATGGGAGAAGTAAAGATTCATTCTCATCCGTGTATTTTTCCAGGTCTTGCTCTGCACCATCCTTTTCTTGCTGCTGATTCTTCCAAAGTTTGGCTATTGCCAGCATGTTGAGATTGTGCTGGTTTACTGCATCTTCTAGAAAGGTGTAATGGTAGTACTCTTCCCAGCCAGCATCAGATCCATCCTCTGCCTGTGTTTTTTTCTCTTAACTTTCTCTGGCATAAGTTTGGAACAATTTCATAAGGATACAGTGGACAAATTCTTCTTTAAAATTTCACCATGATCCTAATGACATGAGTCTTTCTTCTCTTCACTATTTCTCATTTTGTTGGCTTCTTCATAAATTTGTCTGCATTGAGTTAACCTTTCTTTTCCTTCAGACAGCTCAAATTGTGCAAAACTAATCTATACCTTAATAAGTTGTATTTGTTGCAGAAATCTTCAATAAGACTTTTTTTTTAAGATTCTTCTTGTTCAGTTTTTAAATCAAGGTAAGGTTTCCAAAGGACCTGTGGCATGTCTAAATGTGGCTGGCTAATAACCAACTCATAGATTGCCAGGGCTCTCAATAGCTCCCTCCTGGGATCTCTGTTCCTAGTATTTACTGTCCTGACACTGGGAATAATTCTGCATTCTTAAATTTTTTTTTTATTTTAGAGAAAACCAACAGAACATAGAACACCTCTATTGAATCAAGAGCCTTCAACTAATCTAATAGGGTAAAGATATCCAGCTAGAGGATCTTTGTTTAATGGGATTAGGTGATTGATTCAATTGATCCTAACCCTTATTTTCGAAATAACATGAGGCCATGTTTTATTCAACTGGTTCCCTATAGAGTGAAAAATGAAAACACAGATACTTCTAGCTTTCTGAATATTTCTTTCAGGAAAGAAATATGACTTAAGGCCTGATATTGATAGCTAGCTTAATGGGGGTATCTATGTATCCTACTTTAAATTCTTTGCAAGTATTCCTTCAACATGGGGTCCATCTTTGCAAGTAAATGAAACATATCACTGTAGATATTAAGGGCCATAATCTGCTCAGGAGTGCTGAATTCTTGGTAAAGCAACTAACCAGGATTGTAGAAATCAATGATGTCTCTTGTAATTTCAGGCAGTTCTTGACTCAGAAGTAGGTTTTCCTCTACCATCTGTATTAGCACTGGTGTGGTAGAAATGTGGCTATTTGTCTTCTGTTATTTATTCTGCCTCATAGGACTTCCTAGTCCTTTCAAAAAGTTTTGATTAATTTTTATGTTGTGCAAAGCTCCCCCACCCCAGCCACTGAACCCTCCTTTCGTAAAAAAAAAAAAAAAAAAAAATCCCTTACTGTGGATTTGAACTGTGCATCCTGAAAGTATGCTCACTCGTAAGAATGTGCTGGGTGATATCACCACCTTGCAGATTTCACACTCAGACTTGTGAAAGATGTACTCTAAATTGAGTTCTATCTCATGAGAAAGCTATTTTGACCCCACACAGTGTAGGAATATGGAGCCCATGCACTGCAAGGCTCCCTTAAAGAATCCTAGGGTGGGGAGGGAACGGAATTGGCTTCTGCAAATTCCCTACTTACATTTTTTATACAAATTCTGGACTTTTGACTAATCCCCATCTTCTCATGTTTCCCTTTATTTTTCTATGGTTATTTGAAGCCCAGCCATTTGGGTTTCCTTTTCATCCAGGTAGGATCTTTAGATTTTTCCTGGTCTGTGTCCTGATTATACGATCTTTTCCCAGGGTCTAGCTGAGTTGGGCTAGGTCACTCATGTGGTCAGCCAGTTAGGATGCTGATACTATTACAAATTGATTTGTACCTAACTTATCTCATCTCATCTCATCCTCTGATTCTTGTCATCAATGATATAAGAAAATGTATATAAAGTGTTTTTGCAAGCCTTTCAGCACCGTGTAAATTTTATTATTTTCAGAGATTACATAGAATAGATTCAAATATATATATATAGCTGAAATGCAAAAAAAAGCTATTTGCATCTAGAGAAAGAACTGATAAATAGAAGAATGCATAGAGTAATTTTACATATATACTTATTTGTGTCTAATGGTAGCTATCTCTAGAGTAGAGTTGGGGGGAGGATAGAAAAAATTCATACAAATTTTTTTTTATTTTTAAAAGGAATAGCAAGTTGTGCATAGTAGATTTGCCATTCCATGTGCTATCATCTTTTTTTATTGTACTATATTATAGAAATGCTTCTTTTATTCCATAAATTTAAAATAAATTTTAAAAAAATTCTTACAAGTTATTCAGTTGTTGTAGGTATATGGGAAGGGGATAATAGCTCCTGCAGTATGACTTTGCTGTCCCATCCAGTTCAGCCAGCATTCCCTAGCCCCTCCCTCACAAGAAGTTGGACTTCTATCTCCCTTCCTCCCCAGCCTCCATTTCCACAGTGCCTTCAGGGCTTTTTCCTCAGAGGGAACTAGCTGCCTCACCCAATGGGACAATTAGAGTGCACATCCCATTCTCTATCTCGACCTCACTCAGATTAGAGAAACTGGGTCGATCCTCTGAAGATCCCACTAAGTCTACGGAACACTTTAGGGATATCTCTTCTTGGGGATGATCTGCATATGTTCTTCTCCACCTGTTGTACCACTGAAGAGAAGAGGAGAATCTGGGAACAAGCCCAAAATTTGGGGACCATTTGGCTTGCAATGACTCCATGAAATATCCCCTAGGAACAACTGCTGTTGTCACTAGTGACCCAGGATGGGATTATCAGAAGAGTGAGGATAGGGGAGAGACCATATGGTAATTTGCCTATTAGAAGGCCTAAGAATGACATTTCAAAAGCAAGTAAATTTTAAAAAAATTAAGGAAATTACTCGGGGAGAAAAAAAAAACCTTGCCCTTTTCCAAGACAGGCTGGTAGAAGCCACTAAGAAGTACACTAATTTAGATCCTGACTCTATAGAAGGGGTAGCAATCCTTAGCATGTATTTCATCAGTCTGCCCCAGATGTTAGGAAACTGCAGAAATTGCCAATGGGACCCCAAACACCTCAGACCCAATTATTGGAGATGACCTTTGGAGTCTTTAATAACAGAGACCTAGTTGTAGCAGAGGAGAGAGAACACAGGGAAAGGGCTAGAGACAGATAACATGCTCAATTCTTGGTTGTTGACATGGCCAGGAAAAAACCCAAGGGTGTTCCAGGTGACTTGCACAGTTAGGAAACCTGTTTTTGATGTCACCAAGAGGGCCACTGGTCAAAGGAATAACACTTTAGGGTGCTCCCTGGGATGGATGTCTCTGGGACCGTGCCCAAGATGTGACCAGGAGGGATATTGGAGGAACGATTATCCCCAAGGTTGGAAAAGTGGTGGAGATGCCCCCCAGTATTCTGTCCTCCAGTCTTCTCAAGACTGGGAATGATAGGGGAGCCTGGGGCTTGGCAGTGCTCCCACTTTCTTCATCTCTTTTGCTGAGCCCTGGGCAAAAATCAAGGCTTGAAGGTAAGGTTATCCACTCTATCATGACTATATTTTCTGTTTTTTAACCAGTTACTCTGGCCCTATTCTCCCCTTGACCCATCTGGTCATGGGCATTGAAAGGAAAACTAAGGGATATTGAGAGACATACCCCCTCCCCTGCCTATTTGAGAATCTGTTGTTTGAACACCCCTTCCTTATGCTTTCCTCTTGCCCTGTCCCCTTGTTGGGAAGGGACCTTATGGTAAAGTTGGGGAGCCAATTTTCTCTAGTTAAGCCTCTCATCTCCCTTTTCCTTCTATTCACCAGACCTCCCCATGTTTCCCTGGAAGTATAGGAGACAATTGAGCCAATTGTTTAGGATCAGGGAATTTATAGGTGAGTTACTCATGCCACCCCAGCTGTTCACCTCTGAGATTTTAAAGTGTTGCCCCATCACCATATTTGTAGCCTCAGCCAGGAGGCTTCTTTGGCTGCTGCTGCAGGAGCTCTTAATGTCTTGGGCACTCAAGAATATTGGGTCTCTTTGAACAAAATCCAGATAGTTTGCAGCCCACATACTTTACAGACTGGCATGCTAACACCCACCTCTCTCTCCTTAACCTCAGAGAGGAAAAAGACAATCCTGTCTATCCCTGTCCCAGCCACTAAGAAACAGCTTCAAACTTTTCTAGGCATGGCTGGATTTTGTAGACTCTTGATCCCTAATTTTGGTTTTATTACTAAGCTCCTTTATCACTGTACGCAAGGCCCAGACTCACTCCCTCTAGAGTGGTGCCCCAACCAAGCTAAAGCTTTTGAGACTTTGAAAACTAAATTGACCACCGCTCCAGCATTACCTCTACCCAGTTCTGTCACTCTGTATATTGATGAAAGGAGAAGACAGGCTTTGGGGGTCCTAATCCAGTGCTTAGGACCTGATCCCAGGTCAGTTGCTTATTTTTCAAAACAATTAGACTTGGTGGCTGCCCTGATGGCCTTCATGACTCCAGGCAAAGGCTGCCCCAACCATTCTGTTTAAAAGCCATCCAACTGTCGGTAGGCAAGGAAAAGCCACCTGACAAGTTGGGTTTGCCCAACTCGTACCCATAAGCTCTGGAATATATCTGTGAATCCTTGGAGGACCTCAAACTACTGTTTGCAAAGGCCCCAGCCCTCTCTAACAGACAGGTGGATAAAAGAGGTGAAATCATACAAGCTCTTTTCCTTTTATGTTTTTATCTTGCCATAGTCACCCTTAATTCCCTCCAGGGAAATTGTCTTTTTGCAATACTCCTTTTGTGGCTGCTTGGTCCTTGTTTCCCTAACCTTCTTGCCAGGTTTATCTCTTCCAGGGTCCTACTCATCAACTTCCAGATGACTGCTCAGGCTATAACCTCTGACCAAGTCCAAGGTCTCTAGCCCACTGGACCTGAAGGTCTGACCCCTTGAACAGACCCAGTGAGGCAGAGTTAATAATTGTCAGGGATAATTCCAATTCTATGTGATGGTGGTGGCAGGAGTCAGTCAATAAACATTAAGCACCTACAATAACAGGCATCATACCAAACCCTGTAGATACCACAAAAGGCAAAAAAAAAATCTGTTTTCAAGAAAATAAGTCTAATGAGGTAAATAACATGCAAACAACTATGTACATGCAATATACACTCACACACATAGGCTAAATTGGAAACAGCAGGTACTAGTATTAAGGATGATTGGGAAAGGTTCCTTGTAGAAGGTGGATTTTAATTGGGGCTTGAAGGAAATCAAGAAACCTAGAAGGAGGAGATGAAAAGGGGGATTGGTGAGTAATTGATTTACATGATAAATAGGAATCCATTGGTGCAACTTTAAATGCATTAATTATATATCCATTGCTTTCTGGAAGCGATCCTAATACATGATGGTCTTCTGGGGTTTGTTAAATAGGAGTGACAAAATGGGATTTCCTAGCTACTAACCCTACATTTGTACTATTGCCCCTATTACAGGTGAGGCAAGGCAGTGCCCTAAATGGATCTGGTTGTAGAACTCATGAGGAGAAATTTGGAAGCAGTCTACTTTACTGCAATAAGTATTCATGAACTGCTATATCAAATTTAAACGATCTTAATAATAGTTTAAAAGGCATGATACAGTTATATAAAAGGTGAAAACATAACTCCCATTTTAGTCAGTGACTTAGGAACTGAAGTAAATGATCTAAAAGATTGTTTGAGCTGAGGGAAAGATTTAGCAGACTTCCTGTGCCCTCAGGCTAATCTTTCCATAATTTCTGCTACCAGGTGAGCTTAAACTCAAATCACCAAGCCAGCCAGGTTAAGGGGGACATTAGGAACTGTGGTCACAAAAATTCTAACAGCCCCAGGAGCCTGCCCAGGTTCTTATTACATTCCACTCTTTGGCAACAAAGTCCCAAAATTTTTTCTGGAGAATCTTTCATCATTTAAATTTCTTCCTAATTTTTTAGGATTATTTTGAAAACAAATTGAAACAAGTAAAAATAAGAGAGATAAAATAATATAGATAAGCGTTTTTAAAAATAGAAAAATGATTCAAGGGATAATTCACAAATTTTGAGAATATTTGTTTAGAGGTAGAATAATTGATAGCAAGAAGCGGCATCAGGAACATGAGGTATAACAAATATTTCATTTATCAAATGTCATCAGATCCCACCACAGGATTGAACCATCTAAATTAAAACAGCAAATAAGTTACAATTGTCTTGAATGCAATTATTCTTGTGGCCTGATTTAATATCAGAACTCGCCTGTTCTGCCACTTATTCAATGTTCCTAAGTCCATCAGCTAACTGCCATACCCGTTCAGATGCCCATCGGGGGATAAGAGCAAATTTTGGCCTTTTGAGTACAGATGGACTACAATCTTTTGCTATGGATATTTGATGAAAGCTTTCCTTTGCTTTCATTGAGGTATTTAAAGTCGCTACTGAATTAGCCAAAAGTTCTCCTTTCCTCCAAGTAAATCGTCACCATGATGACAAAATAATTTTATTTCCTCCATGTCATTAAATGGCAAGTCCCCTACTAATAATGCTACCCTCTGGCCTCCTAAACCCTAAGAGCTGTCTGAACTCTATCCCAAGGGAAAGGAAATCTGCCAAGTAAGTATGTTGGTACATACTCACAAAGCCTGGGGATGGGAGATGGAATATCTGGTGTGAGGAACAGCAAGGAGGTCGGTGTCACTGGGTCATAGAACACATGAGGTGGATCAAGTATAAGGAAATTAGAAACACAAGAAGGGCCAGTTTATGAAGAACTTTATTTTTTTAATTTCCATGTTAGTCATGTTGTAAAAGAAAGGGGCTAGCCCCCCCCCACGCACACACAAATAGTGCATTCAGACTCCATTCTTTCACTCGATATAGATAGTATTTTCCATCATGAGTGTTTTCGAATTGTCTCAGATCATTGTATTGCTGAGAATAGCTAAGTCATTCATGTTGATTATCACACACTATTACTGATACTGTTCACAATGTTCTTCTGGTTCTGCTCACTTTACTTTGTCAGAGCATGTAAGTCTTCCCAAGTTTTTCTGAAATATGCCTGTTCATCATTTCTTACAGCACAATAATATCCCATTATGTCCATATACCACAATTTGTTCAGCCATTCCCCAATTAATAGGCATCGCTTCAATTTCCAATTCTTTGCCACCACAAAAAAAGCTGCTGTAATTATTTCTGTACATGTAGGTCCCTTTCCCTTTTTCATTGTGAAGAACTTAAAATCTTCTATTTGACTTTGTTTGATCCTAGAGCAGGGGCCTCAAGGCCACATGCGGTGTTCTAGATTCTTAAATGTAGCCTTTTGGCTGAATCCATTTGTTCTATAAAATTTAGACTCAGTCCCCTGTCCTAGAGATAATAAGTATCCACTGTAGCTTGGGGGATGGAGAAGGAGAGACAGCTCAGATCTGTACTTTAGGAAGCTCATTTTGGCAACTGAGTGGAGAATGGTCAGGACAGAGGAAGAAGTTTGAAGCAGGGAGATCAATTTGGAGGCTGTTGCAATAGTACAGGTATGAGGGGGTGAGAGCCTGAACCAGGGTGCTGTCCGTGATCAATGAAAGAAATTACAAAGGTATAAGGTATACTTGGCAACTGATTGGATTCGGGGGATGAAAGAGATGTTACCTAGGTTGTCAGCATGGCTGACTGAGGTTGGTAGTGCTCAACAATACCAGAAGAAAGGATTGGGGTGGGGAGCAGGAGAGATAATGAGTTCTATTTGGGATATGTTAAGTTTAAGATGTCTACTGAACAACCAGTCCAAGAGGTCCAGGCAACAAGCATTTATTACACACTTCCTATGTGCCTAACAGTAGGCCAAGCACTAAGGCTACAAATATAGGCAAAAAGAAACAGTCCTTGTTCTCATGGAGCATACAGTCTAATAGAAGAGGACAACACACAAAAGAGAGTTGACAAGAAGAGAGAGAGGAATGTCAAAGTCTCTCCAGGGAAAGCTGGGGGTGGGGAGAATGAAGCAAAGCCTGTTTGGGACCATCCTCCAAATGAATTCCCTGGAAAGAACTCGCCTATGAGAAGACAGGATCAGCTTGAAGGAGGGATAATCTAAGATGATGAGGAAGCTGAGGAAAGGCAGCAAGGTCAAGAACATCAGAAGCAAAACCAAGTTGGAAAGGAAAGACTGGACATCAGGAATGAGTTAGAACTGAGGAAATAGATCTGAGACTGGTAAAGAAGGTTAAATTTTACATTTAAAAGATCATTGGTAACTTTGGCTTCAGATCCCATCATTAAACCTAAATATAGATGGATTTCTCAAGGAATGTAGCCATGACAGATGGACAAACATAAGATGACAGCTTGTGGGAATGCTAGAGAAATTGGCATATTTGTAGCAGCCAATAGGAAGGGATAGATTAAAGATGATTAATGAAAGTGAAAATGATAGTATACATGTGAAGAAATCCTTGCCTTGGGAAGGAAAAGAAGCATATCTTCACCCAAGCACCTTGAGTTCAAATATGGTCTGAGACACTAGCTATGTGACCTTGGGTAAATCATTTAACCTCTGGTTTTCCTCAGTATCCTCAACTTCAAAATGGGGAAAATAAAAGCACTTACCTCCCAGGCTTGTGAAAATAAAATAAGATAATAGTTAAAGCATTTCAAACAGTGCCAGACATGTAGGTGCTATATAAATGCTAGCTAGCCTGCCACTGCCTTTATGTGGAAAGAAGCAAGGGAGGAGGTAGTAGATCCAATCTTAAGGTTGAGCGTAGTGTCAACAAATTTTGAATAATTTTTTTGTAAATAATAGAATTATATAAAATGTTACCTGCCATTAGGCCTTTCTAGTTGGTCCTTCTGAGGTGATGACCAATTTGTGAAAAGTGAATTGTAGATCTCATGCAGTCGTGAATCCCTTGGTCATTTCCAGTAGGCCACCGTTCTGTATTATTAACTGATGATGATAGATCATAGGAAATGAGTTATAACTTGGACATAAAAGTGCTAGAACACATTGGGTTCTCTGTGTCTAGTGTGAAGAAAGAAGAGAATCATCCAAGTATCTACTCCTTCATAGTCTCTGAAAATTTTTAGAATTGTCACCAGGGTTGCTAATTATCATCTGGTACAATGGATCACTCAGTTCCAGGGATTCCAACAAAAATCCTTTTCTTGAAAATATATTCCCATATCCTCATGTGGAAGACATTCTCAAGGGATAGTTAAATAGCAAACCAAAAGATTATGCCCTGTCTAACCAGTATTTTTTAAAAATCAATTACAATGAATAAGGAATCGAGATCTATGTAAAACATACTGAAAACATACTCATATAAAAAGGTAAGAAAACCCCCTTATTACAATTTAGAATCAGTCATGAGTTGACTTTAAGACATAAAATATGTGCCCTAGCATTAGCTGACCCATAGAGGAGTATATCTATAGGATGACTAGATTTTTGGGGGGGAGCAAAATGCTTTCTTAATACAGAAAAGCACAGAAATAGTTTGCACAGTTAGTAAGCAGCTCATTCAGGGCACATGCAGCTTTCCTTGCCCCCACTATCCCATGGAACAGTATGCAAGGTGGTGGTCCATACAAGCATTGGGATATACTTCCCATTTGAAGGGACACAGCTTCTGGGAACATAGGTTTTCCTAGAGTTTCCAGAAAGGGCCTACCGTGGTCGTTGCCACATGGCTGATATGAACCAACAGCAAAAGTGAGGTTTCTAAAGATTAATGGAAAAGCCAATTCATGATGAGAAATGTGGCATCATAATAACTCACAGGAGAGTTTCAGCTGCTGGTTCTAACTAGAAATGGGTGAAGTTAAGTCTCAAGTGTACCAAGTGCTGTGTAATAGGAGCCAATTCTAAGATCATGGACTCTGGCTATTCAGCATCAAAATCTTCTATCATGGACCTGAAAGCTCTATTTTTTGTTCTGGAGAGGGTCTACCATTCCCTATAGACACCTTTGGTGTTTCCATGAGCATATCCTAACACTGTTCAGGACTGATCAAAGTTGAGAAGAGCTTCCTGAAACACAAATCCTGAACTTTTAAAGGATACCATGTTTCTAGAACCCTCAAATATAGTTCCTTACCCTCTGTCATCACCGAAATCACAATGACCTTTCCTCAGAGCTGGATCAATTTTTAGCTTCTGATGCGTAGGATGATGCTAGTTACATTGAGGGCAGTCAAAAAATGGACTTTTTGTACTGTAATATGCTCTTAGGGGACAGGAGGTGAGGGGATGAGGTAAGATGCAGTCTTACGAACATGAGCACATTTCTAGGAAGTAGGGAGAAGCAAAGGCTAGTAGACAGGAGAGTAGGACTAATAGAAGGATCAATCTACTGGAGGAGATGGGATGCAATGTGAACAACTCTGAATCTAGAGGGGTTTTCATCAGCAAGGAAGACAGACCATCATTTCATGTCAGAACGGAGTGAAGGAAGAAAGAACGGTATATGGGTGACATGAGGAGAAGAAAAGAGGGAGCTCAGAGAATGATCCAAAATTTTCCAGCAGAATATGAGGCAAGGTTTTCAACTGAGAAGGTAGGTAGAGGAGGAACTGTGAGTTTTGAAAAGGAATTAAAAGGTTTAGAAGAGCCACTATGGTGAGTGAGACAATGAGTTAGGCAGGTAAGGTATAAAAGGACTGCCTTGCTCTGGTGAGGGAAGAGTTGAAAATAACAAATTTAAACAGGCAAATAACTGGATCCACCACAAATTGTTATCAGACTCAATTGTCTCCAACTTCATTGTATAGCACACGAATGGGGAAAAAAGGCAGCAGATGGTGAAAGTAGTTAAAAAAAAAACTGAGGCTTAACAAAACAAAGTAAGCAATAGAATGAACAGGAAAGTGACTTCAGAGAAGAGGAAAATGAAAGGATAAACTGCAAAACAGAATCCAAATAAGGGATACTTAAAAGGCAATTGATAGAGCAGTAGAGCAAACTAGAGAGTGAAGTGAAAAGTATGATGGTATTAAAGTTCCAGCAAGACTGGATGCTCCCCAGTCAATGAGTTATCCTAATTTGTGACCTCTCTGAGACCAACTTCATAATACCTACTAATAAGGTGCGGTTGTACGTTGTCACGTGAGGACAAATTCCAGGAATGATCCATTCCACAGTTTGTCTGAACAGAACTAGACTTTAGACAGAAATTGGACTAAGTGAGAATAGTTGCTTCATGATAATCACCATTTGAGAACTTACCTTTCTTCTATTGGTTGTTAAGAGAAAACCCAAGATTGATTGTCCACTTCTATTGGAGGAGAAGGATCATTTCTCTCAGAATCTTGCCACGAGGTAACAATGGGCTGGGCAACACTTTGAATTCTATAGGGGTTCTTCACTGATAAGTCACATATCTGGAGAATATCCTCTGTAAACTGAAATTCCAAAATTGAAATATCCCTCTGAATTTTCATCTTCATCCTTAATTTTGAAACCATTTTCTCACCATACTTTAGGTGATTGCAAGTTTTTGTATAATTGTTTCACCTGTGGTAAGTCCATATATTAACTCCATTTGAAATGGGCATGCATTTGCTGAAGCTGTGCCTGACCTAATTTCCTCACTGGAACTGTTCCTGAGGATTTGTACTTGTACTTGGGTTTCAGGGATGAATCCTGACTTCTAGACACAATTGTGATTCCCAAGAACCTGTTAGTATTACTAAGTATCAATGGACCAGTCACTATGTTGGTTTCATGGTGCTCGTGGAATAGGCCAACTGCAGATGGTTGGCATGAGGAAAAATCACAGTTAGTGGTTTCAATTATTTGATTGCTTTGTATATTGTCATAAGAGGACAAATTCCAGGACTGATCAATTCTGTAGTTTGATTGAACAGAACTAAGTTTCAGATAAGGATTGGAGTAAATGTGAACAATTTCTTGGTGATCAATATTTGGAAATTGAGCTCTCTTGAGATGTTGTTATAATGAGAAAATAAATCCAGGGTTAGAAAAAATAATGGTTTTTAGCCAATGAAAAGGGAAAACAGTATCTTGCTGTGAACTAACAATGGGCTGGGATAACTTGAGTACTACTGGGGTTCCTCAACTAGAGGTCACACATCTGAAAAATATTCTTTATTAACTGAGATTCCTGGTATGAAATATTCTTCTGATTTTTTGTTTTCATCCTAATGTTTTGAAATCATTTTCTTGTCTGACTGATTTCCAAGCTTCTAAACAGTTGCTTCATGTGTGGTCAATCCTTTTATGAATTCCAATTCAATGAGCGTGCATTGGTGAAGCTATGCCTGGTTGTAGACTGTCATTTTCCTGAGCTTGTTTTCCTTACTGGAACTGTCACTCAAGGACGTGGACTTTGGTTTCAGGGATGAATCCTAACTTCTAGATAAAGTTGAGATTCCCATGAATATGTTGGCATCACTAAATATCAATGAGCCAATTACTGGGTTGGCCTGAGGGTGATGATGTAACGGGGCAACTAAAGATGAATTTGATGAGGAAAAATCAGACTTGGTGATGTCTATTTTTTTAAATTAATGTATTTTTTTTAAAAAATTAATTTATTTTTAGTTTTCAACAATCACTTCCATAAGCTTTTGAATTTTAAATTTTCTCTCCCTCCCTAAGACAGCATGCAATCTGATATAAGCTCTATATAGACATTGTCATTAAATATATTTTCATATTAGTCATGTTGTAAAGAAGAATTAGAACCAATAGGAGAAACCACAAGAAAAAAGAAACAAAACAGAAGGAAAAGAAAGCAAATAGTATGCTTCGATCTGCATTCAAACTCTCTAGTTATTTCTCTAGATGTGGATAGCATTTTCCATCATGACACTTTTGGAGATGTCTTAGATCCTTGCATTGCTGAGAAGAGTTAAGTCTATCAAAGTCAGTAATTGCACAATGTTGCTGTTACTGTGTGCAATGTTCTACTGGTTCTGCTCATTTCATTCTGCACCAGTTCATGTAAGTGTTTCCAGATCTCTCTGAAGTCTTGCCTGTTCATTTCTTATAGCACAACAGTATTCCATTACATTCATATGCCACATCTTGTTCAGCCATTCCTCAATTGATGGGCATCCCCTCAATTTCCAATTCTTGACCACCACAAAAAGAGCTGCTATATATATTTTTGTACATGTGGGTCCTTTCCATGTTTTTATGATCTCTTTGGAATACAGACCAGCTATCACTGGGTCAAAGGGTATGCACATTTTTCTTTTTTTTTTAATGTTTAAATTTGTTTATTTTTAGCTTTCAACATTTACTTCCACAAGATTTTGAGTTCCAAATTTTCAACCCATGTCACCCCTCCCCCACCCCAAGATGGCATGCATTCTGAATATCCCTTCCCCTAGTCTGACTTCCCTTCTATCTCTCCCCCCTTGTCTTATCCCCTTGCCCTTCTATTTTCCTGTAGAGCAGGATAGATTTCTGTACCCCATTTTCTGTATTTCTTATTTCCCAGTTGCATGTGAAAACATTTTTTTTGAAATGTGTTTTTAAAACTTTGGGTTCCAAATTTTCTCCCTTCCTCCCTCCCCACCCACCCTCATTGAAAAGGCAAGCAGCTCAATATAGGTTATACATGTGCAGTTATGCAAAACAGTTCCATAGTAGACATGCTGTGAAAAACTAACTCTATTTTCCTTAATCCTATCCTGCCCCCCATTTATTCTATTCTTTCTTTTGACCCTGTCCCTCCTCAGAAGTATTTGCTTCTGATTACCCCCTTTCCCAATCTGCCCTCCTCTCTATCATCCCCCTACTCTTTTGCCTCCCCCATTTTCCTGTAGGGTAAGACAGATTTCCATACCCAATTGAATGTGTATGTTATTCCCTCCTTAAGTCAAATTCTATGAGAATAAGATTCACTCATTCCCTCTCACCTTCCCCCATTTCCCCTCCACTGTAAGAGCCCTTTCTTTTCTTGTGAGATAATTTACCCCATTCTACCTCTCCCTTTCTCCTTCTCCTAGTATAATCCTGTCTCACTTCTTAATTTTATTCTCCAGATATGACCCTTTCATCTTCAACTCATCCTGTGCCATCTATCTATTTATCTACATACATATAATTTTTTCCCTCCATGACCATTTTTTTACCCTGAAGGATTATACCCAGTTTTGCTGGGTAGGTGATTGTTGGTTGTAATCCTATCTCCTTTGCCTTCTGGAATATTATATTCCATGCCCTCTGGTCCCTTAATGCAGAAGCTGCTAAATCTTGTGTTATTCTGATTGTGTTTCTATAATACTTGAATTGTTTCTTTCTGGCTGCTTGTAATATTTTCTCCTTGACCTGGGAACACTGGAATTTGGCTACAATATTCCTAGGAGTTTTCCTTTGGGGATCTCTTGCATGAGGAGATCAGTGGATTCTTTCAATTTGTATTTTGCCCTCTGGTTCTAATATCAGGGCAATTTTCCTTGATAATTTCTTGAAAGATGATGTCTAGGACCTTTTTTTGATCATGGCTTTCAGATAGTTTAATAATTTTTAAATTCTCTCTCTTGGATCTATTTTCCAGGTCAGTTGTTTTTCCAATGAGATTTCACATTGCTTTCTAATTTTTCATTCTTTTGGATTTGTTTTACAGTGTCTTGATTTCTCAAAGTCACTAGTTTCCAATTGCTCTAAGTTTTAAGGAAGTATTTTCTTCAGTAATCTTTTGGACTTCCTTTTCCATTTGGCCAATTTTGCTTTTTAAGGCATTCTTCTCCTCATTGGCTTTTTGGACCTTTTTTGCCATTTGGGTTAGGCTATTTTTTAAGGTGTTATTTTCTTCAGTATTCTTTTGGGTCTCCTTTAGCAAGCTGTTGACTTGTTTTTCATGATTTTCTTGCATCACTCTCATTTCTCTTCTCACTTTTCCCTCTACTTCTCTTGCTTCTCAAAATCCCTTTCCACCCAATTACTTGAGTTATAAACTTTTATTAAGATAGAGGTCTGCTTCCAATGTGGAGAATGTACTGTCCCAAGCTTCAGGGGTTTGTGCAGCTGTTTTTAGAGATACTTCTAGGGACCTGTAAATTTTCAGTTCTTCCAAGATGCTATGATCAAGGGTGAGGTGTTTACTGACTTTGTGAGAAAAGTGTTTTGTAATTGTGTTCATATAGTTCCTGGGTTTGTTTTGGCCGGTAGACTCCTAAATATTTTATAATGTCTATAATAAGTTTAAATGGAACTTCTCCTATCTCTTGCTGTTGGGCTTTGTTGGTAATATATAGAAATGCCAATGACTTATGTGGGCTTATTTTATATCCTGCAACTTTGCTAAATTTGTTTCTTTCAAGTAGTTTTTTACTTGATTCTCTAAGTACACCATCATATCATCTGCAAAGAGTGATGGCTTGGTTTCTTTTTTGCCTATTCTAATACCTTCAATTTCTTTTTCTTCTCTTATTGCTAAAGCTAATGTTTCTAGTACCATATTGAACAACAGTGGTGAAAATGGGCATCCTTGTTTCACCCCCGATCTTAGTGGAAATGCTTCTAGCTTATCCCTATTACATATGATGTTTGCTGAAGGTTTTACATAGATGTTACTTATAATTTTAAGGAAGACTCCATTTATGCCTATGCTCTCTAGTGTTTTTAATAGGAATGGGTATTGTATTTTATCAAGCTTTTTTCTGCATCTTTTGAGATAATCATGTGGTTTCTGTTAGTTCTGTTGTTATGATCAATTACACTGATAGTTTTCCTAATATTAAACTAGCCCTGCATTCCTAGTATAAATCCTACCTGGTTGTAGTGTATATTCTCATGATAAGTTGCTGTAATCTATTTGCTAATATTTTATTTAAGAATTTTTGCATCTTTTTTTTTTCTGGGAGCCAAGATGGTGGAATAAAAAGATAGTTGCTCTCACCCTCCCCTATTAATGTCTGAAAGCCCAGAAAATATCACCCCAAAAAACCCTGAAACAGCTGAATCAGAAGAAAGATGGGGAGCAGCAGTGCAGTAGCCCAGGTAGCTAGAGGGATTAATGGGAAAGGCCCCGCTTACCCTGGAGAAGGAGCAGTATGGGAGGCATCCCAGCCAGCTGGTGGAAAGAGCCACTTCAGCACACCAGGAGGAGATTCTGGTGCCTCAACATTCTATAGCAAACGGGTCTCCCAGTGCCTCAGCAAAAATAAGGGAAGCAGTACTACAAAGGACCCCAGGTGGATAAGCACCCTGCAGCATTCATCTGAAAGGAGCTCAAGAAAGCAACCTAGAGTTGCCTGAAAGTTCCAGCCTTACTGATTCCAGCCCAACACCAGGTAAGCTGTCAGAACCCTATAGCCTCCAACTGCCAACCAGGAGGAGATCCTGAAAGCCCAGGTGGTCGAGCAGGCAAACACCAACAGCTGGACCTCCGAGTGCTTCAGTGAGGATGGGGGAACCAGTGTAAACCAGCTCAGAGAACCACCAGGTGCCTCAGCATTCTACAGCAAAGAAGTCTCCCAGTGCCTCAGCAGAACTAAGGGAGGCAGCACTGCAAGAGGCCCCAAGCAGATAAACACCCTGTATCACCCATCTAAAAGGAACTGAAGAAAGCTAAGGAAAGGAAAAGCAGGCAACCTAGAATTGCCTGAAAGTTCCAGCCTTGCTGATTCCAGCCCAATACCAGGCAAGCTGCCAGAACCCTACAGCCTCCAATTGCCAACATAAGAGGTCCCAGCACACAAAGCCAGTGACCAAGACCTAGGCTCCCAACACAAGAAGCTTGGGTCAGTGCCCTCTGCTCCCCAGCAGGAGAGCTTAATCTCTTTAAAGGCCAGGGAATAAAGAAACACCATGAGTAAAAAGAAATGTAAAATAGATTCCTTTTATGAAAAGAGTGAAGATCAAGACAGAGATTCTGAAGAGGATAACATTGTCAACTAATCCACATCTGCAACATCAAAAGGGAATATGAACTGGTCTGAAGCCCAAAATGCCTTCTTAGAAGAGCTCAAGAAGAATTTTAAAAGTCAAACGAGAGAGAGGTAGAGGAGTCCTTAAAAATACAATTGCCCAATTGGAAAATAAAAGTACACTGAAGAAAACAAATCCCTTAAAAATATAATTGTCCAATTGGAGAAGAAAGTACAAAATCTAACAGAAGAAAACAATATGTTAAAAATTAGAAGTGGACAAATAGAAACTAATGACTCTATGAGAGAACAAGAATAGGTCAAACAGAAACAAAAAAATGAAAAAAAAAGATGAAAACGTAAAATACCTCATGAGTAAAACAACTGGCCTGGAAAATCAATCCAGGAGAGACAATTTAAAAATTATTGGCCTACCTGAAAATCATGATGAAAAAAAGGGCCTGGACAGTATCTTTCAGGAAATCATAAAGGAAAACTGCCCTGATGTCCTAGAACCAGAAGGTAAAATAACCATGGAAGGAATCCACCACTCCCCACCTGAAAGAGATCCCAAATTGAAAACGCCAAGAAATATAGTAGCCAAATTCCAAAATTACCAGATTAAAGAGAAATTACTGCAAGCAGCCTGAAAGAAACAATTTAAATTCCATGGAACCGCAGTCAGGATTGCACAGGACCTTGCAGCTTCTACATTAAAAGACCATAGGGCATGGAACATATTCCATAAGGCAAAGGAGCTTGGATTGCAGCCAAGGATCAACTACCCAGTGAAAATGAGCATGATTTTTCAGGGGGGGAGATGGAATAGGTGACTTCCAAACCTTCCTGTTGAAAAGACCAGACCTCAACAAAAAATTTGATCTTCAAGTACAAGATTCAAGAGAGATGTAAAAAGGTAAATGGGACAGAAAGATACAATATGTTGTTAATAAGGGCAAACTGTTTACATCCCTACAAGGGAAGGTGATGCTTGCAACTCTTGAGAACTATATTGTTATTATACTATGTTAAAGGAGTATACATAAAGGGAGTGGATATAAGTTGACTTTAATGTAATGATAAAAAAAAATCTAATCAAGTGGGTTAAATGAATCCAAGTAAGTGGATTAGTCTGATCTAAGAAAATATACTGAGAAGGGAGGAGGCAGTCAAGGGTAAATTACATTACAGGAAAAGACACAAAAACCTATTAGAGCAGAGGGAAAGAAGGGAAGGGGGATGAGCATTGTTTGAACCTTACTCATCAGATTTGGCTCAAGAAGGGAATAACATAATCAGTCAGGTATAGAAATCTAACTTGCACTATAGGCAGTAGGATGGAAAGGGGGAAGAAAAGGGAGGGGGGGATAGAAGGGAGGGAAGAAGCAGTAAGGGTAAAGTGGAAGAAAAGGGAAAGGGCTAATAGAAGGGAGGTAGGACTGAAGGAGGCGGTGGTCAAAAGCAAAACACTACTGGGGGGAAGGAGAAAGAAAAGCATAAATGGGGGAAAAAGGATGGAGAAAGACACAGATAGTAATCATAATTGTGAATGTTAATGGGATGAACTCTCCCATAAAACAGAAGCAGATAGCAGAATGGATTAAAAACCATAATCCTACAATATATTGTTTACAGAAACATTTGAAAAAGAGTGACACATACAGGGTAAAGGTAAAAGGCTGGAGCAGAATATATTATGCTTCAGCTGAAGTAAAAAAAAAAGCAGGGATAGCAATCCTGATCTCAGACAAAGCAAAAGCAAAACTAGATCTTATCAAAAGAGATAAGAAAGGAAACTACATCCTGCTAAAAGGCACCATAGACAATGAAGTAATATTATTACTAAACACATATGGACCAAATGGTATAGCATCCAGATTCTTAGAGGAGAAGTTCAGGGAGTTACAGGAAGAAATAGACAGCAAAACTATACTAGTGAGGGACCTCAACCTCCCACTCTATGAACTAGATAAATCTAACCACAAAATAAACAAGAAAGAAGTTAAGGAGGTGAATAGAACACTAGAAAAGTTAGGTACAATAGGCCTCTGTAGAAAACTGAATGGGAATAGAAAGGAATATACTTTTTTCTCAGTGGTACATGGAACATACACAAAAATTGACCATGTACTAGAGCATAAAAACCTCACAATCCAATGCAGAAAGGCAGAAATATTAAGTGCATCCTTTTAAGATCATGATGCAATAAAAATTATATGTAGTAAAGGGCCAAGGAAATATAGACTAAAAACTAATTGGAAACTAAATAATCTAATCCTAAAAAATAATTGGGTCAAACAACAAATCATAGAAACAACCAATAATTTCATTCAAGAGAATGACAATAATGAGACAACATACCAAAACTTACGGGATGCAGCGAAAACAGTTCTTAGGGGCAGTTTTATATCTCTAAATGCTTACATAAATAAAATAGAAAAAGGAAATCAATGAATTGGGCATAAACTAAAAAAAACTAGAAAAAGAACCAATTAAAAATCCTCAATTAAACATCAAATTAGAAATATTGAAAACCAAAGGAAAAATTAAGAACTGAAATTAAGAAAATTATTGAACTAATAAATAAAACTAAGAGCTGGTTTTATGAAAAAAAATAAAATAGATAAACCTTTGGTTAATTTAATTAAAAAAAAAAGAAGAGAACCAAATTACTAGCATCAAGAACGAAAAGGGTGAAGCTACCACCAAGGAAGAGGAAATTAAAACAACATTTAGGAATTATTTTGCCCAACTATATGCCAACAAATTTGACAATCTTAGTGAAATGGATACATATTTACAAAAATATAAATTGCCCAGATTAACAGAAGAGGAAGTAAAATACTTAACCCCATCTCAGAAAAAGAAATTGAACAAGTCATTGAGAACTCCCTAGGAAAAAAATCTCCAGGGCCAGATGAATTTACATGTGAATTCTATCAAACATTTAAAGAACAATTAGTTCCAATACCATATAGACTATTTGGCAAAATAGGTGAAAAAGGAATCTTACAAAATTCTTTTTATGATACAAATACAATGCTGATACCTAGACCAGGAAGAGTCAAAACAGAGAAAATTATAGACCAATCTGTCTAATGAATATAGATGCAAAAATTTTAAACAAAATATTAGCAAATAGATTACAACAACTTATCATGAGAATAATACACTATGACCAGGTAATATTTATACCAGGAATGCAGGGCTGGTTCAATATTAGGGAAACTATCAGCATAATTCATCATATCAACACCAAAACTAACAGAAACCACATGATCATCTCAATAGATGCAGAAAAAGCTTTTGACAAAATACAACACCCATTCCTATTAAAAACATTAGAGAACATAGGTATAAATGGAGTCTTCCTTAAAATAATAAATAGCATCTATCTAAAACCTTCAGCAAGCAAAATACGTAATGGGAATAAGCTAGAAGCATTTCCAATAAGATCGGGGGTGAAAAAAGGATGTCCATTATCACCACTGCTATTCAATATTGTACTGGAAATGTTAGCTTTAGCAATTAGAGAAGACAAAGGAATTGAAGGTATTAGAATAGGCAAAGAAGAAACATGATGATATACTTAGAGAATACTAGAGAATCAAGTGAAAAACTAGTTGAAATAATGAACAACTTCAGCAAAGTTACAGGCTATAAAATAAACCCACATAAATCATCAGCATTTCTATACATTACCAACAAAGCCCAACAGCAAGAGATGGAAAGAGAAATTCCATTTAAACTTAATGTAGACATTACAAAATATTTAGAAGTCTACCTCCTGAAACAAACCCAGGAACTCTATGAACATAATTACAAAACACTTTTCACACAAAGTCAGATCTAAATAGTTGGAAAAACATCAGTTGCTCATGGGTAGGCTGAGCTCATATAATAAAGACAATTCTACCTAAGCTAATTTGCTTATTCAGTGCCATTCCAATTAAACTACCAAAAAATTATTTTACGGAGTTAGAAAAAATAATAAGACTCATTTTGAAGAACAAAAGGTCCAGAATATCAAGGGAACTAATGGAAAGAAATGCAGGGGAAGATGGCCTAGCTGTTCCAGATCTTAAATTGTATTATAAAGCAGCAATCATCAAAACTGCTTAGTACTGGCTAAGAAATAGAGTAGTGGATCAGTGGAATAGGTTAAATATGCAAGACACAATTCTCAATGACTATAGTAATCTATTATTTGATAAACCCAAAGACCCCAGCTTCTGGAATAAGAACCCACTCTTTGGGGGAAAAAAAACTGCTGGGAAAACTGGAAAAGAGTATGGCAGAAACTAGGTGTAGACAAAATCTCACACCATATACCAAAATAAAGTCAAAATGGGTTTGTGATTTAGATATAAAGGCTGATACTATAAGCAAACTGGGAGAGCAAGAAATAGTTTACCTATCAGATCTATGGAGAACAGAAGAATTCATGACCAAACAGGAGATAGAGAACATTATGAAAAGCAAAATGGATAATTTTGATTACATTAAATTGAAAAGTTTTTGCATATACAAAGCCAACATAACTAAGATTAGAAGGAAAGTAGAAAATTTGGAAATAATTTTTACAACCAGTCTCTCTGATAAGGGCCTTATTTCTAAAATATATAGAGAATTAAGTCAAATTTATAAGAATACAAGCCATTCCCCAATTGATAAATGGTCAAAAGATATGAATAGACAGTTCTCAGATGAAGAAATTAAAGCCATCTGTAGCCATATGAAAAAATGCTTTAAATCACTATTGATTAGAGAAATGCAAATCAAAACAACTCTGAGGTACCACATCACACCTATCAGAATGGCCAACATGACAAAACAGGAAAATGATAAATGTTGGAGAAGATGCAGGAAAATTGGAACACTAGTGCATTGTTGGTGGAGTTGTGAAATGATCCAACCATTGTGGAGAGCAATTTGGAACTATGCCCAAAGGGCTACAAAAATGTGCATACCCTTTGACCCAGCAATAGCATTTCTAGGGCTATATCCCAAAGAGATCACACAGATGGGAAAAGGACCTACATGTACAAAAATATTCATAGTAGCTCTTTCTGTGGTGGCAAAGAATTGGAAATTGAGAGGATACCCATCAACTGGGGAATGACTGAGCAAGTTGTGGTATATGAATGTGATGGAATGCTATTGTGCTATAAGAAATGATGAACAGGCTGACTTTAGAAATCCCTGGAAAGACTTGTATGGTCTGATGTTGAGTGAAGTGAGCAGAACCAAGAGAACATTGTACACAATAACAGCTATGTTGCATAATGACTAATACTGATAAACTTAACCCTTCCTGGCAATACAAGGATCTAAGACATCTCCAGAGGCCTTGTGATGGAAAAAGCTATCCACATCCAAATAAAGAACTATGGAAGTCGAATTGCATTTTTTTCTCTTCAGTTGAATTTTGTTTCCTCTTTCTGATGGTTCTTCCTATTGGTTTTAATTTTTACTTCCAACATCACTAATGTGAAAATATATATAATATGAATGTAAATGTATAGCCTATATGAGATTGTGTGACGTCTTGGGGAGGGTGGTGGGGAGGAAGAGGGAGAAAAATTTTAAACTCAAGCATATGGAAGTGATTATTGATAAATCAAAATAAAGTAATAAAAAATACTTTCTAAAAAAGTAGAAAGACTTGTATGGTCTGCTGAGTGAAGTGAGCAGAATTAAGAGAACATTGTTCACAATAACAACCATGTTGTGTGATGACTAATAGTGATAAACTTAACCTTTCTTGGCAATACTACGATCTAAGACATCTCCAGAGGGCTTGTTATGGAAAATGCTATCCAAATCCAAAGAAAGAACTATGGAAGTTGAATTACTATTTTTTTCTCTTCTGTTGATTTTTGTTTCCTCTTTCTGATGGTTCCTCCTATTGGTTTTAATTTTTACCTACAACATCACTAATGTGAAAATATGTTTAATATGAATGTAAATGTATAACCTATATCAGATTGTGTGATGTCTTGGAGGGTGGTGGGAAGGAAGAGGGAGAAAAATTTTAAACTCAAGCATATGGAACTGATTATTGATAAATCGAAATAACATAAAAAAAGATTTTTTGCTTCTATATTCATTAGGGAAATTGGTTTATAATTTTCTTCCTCTGTCTTGACTCTTCTCGGTTTAGGTATCAGCACTATATTTGTATCATAAAAAGAATTTGGTAGGACTCCTTCATCTATTTTCCAAAATAGTTTATGTAGTATTGGAATTAATTGTTCTTTACATGTTTGATAGAATTTGCTTGTAAATCCATCTGGCCCTGGGGATTTTTTCCTAGGGAGTTCATTGATGGCTTGTTTAATTTATTTGTCTGAGAGGGGGTTATTGAAGTATTTTACTTCCTCTTCTGTTAATCTGGGAAATTTGTATTTTTTTAAACATTTATTCATTTCACTAAGATTGTCAAATTTATTGGCATACAGTTGGGCAAAATGGTTCCTAATTATTGTTTTAAATTTTTTCTTCATTGGTGATGAATTCACCCTTTTCATTTTTGATGCTGGTAATTTGGTTTTCTTCTTTATTAAATTAACCAAAGGTTTACAAACTTTGTTATTTTTTTTAATAAAACCAGCTCTTGGTTTTATTTATTAGTTCAATAGTTTTCTTAATTTCAATTTTATTAATCTCTCCTTTGGTTTTCAGCATTTCTAATTTGATATTTAATCAGAAATTTTTAATTTGTTCTTTTTCTAGTTTTTTTAGTTGCATGCCCAATTCATTGATCTCTTTCTCTATTTTATTTATGTAAGCATTCAGAGATATAAAACTGCCCCTAAGAACTGCTTTCACTGCTTCCTGTAAGTTTTGGTATGTTGTCTCATTATTGTCATTCTCTTGGATGAAGTTATTGTTTCTATGATTTGTTGTTTGACCCATTCATTCTTTAGGATTAGATTATTTAGTTTCCAATTAATTTTTAATCTATTTTCCATGGCCCTTTATTACATGTCATTTTTATTGCATCATGATCTGAAAAAGATACATTTAATATTTCTGCCTTTCTGCATTGGATTCTAAGGTTTTTATGCCCTAGTACAAGGTCAATTTTTGTGTAAGTGCCATGTACCACTGAGAAAAGTATATTCCTTTCTATCCTCATTCAATTTTCTCCAGAGGTCTACCATATCTAACTTTCCTAAAATTCTATTCACCTCCTTAACTTTTCTTATTTATTTTGGGGTTAGATTTATCTAGTTCATAGAGTGGGAGGTTGAGGTCCCCCACTAGTATAATTTTTCTGTCTATTTCTTCCTGTAACTCCCTGAACTTCTCTAAGAATTTGGGTGCTACATCACTTGGTGCATATATATCTAAGAGTGCCTTTTAGCAGGATGTAGTTTCCTTCCTTATGTCTTTTAATAAGATCTATTTTTGCTTTTGCTTTGTCTGAGGGCAAGATTGCCCCTGCTTTTTTTTTTTAACTTCAGCTGAAGCACGATATATTCTACTCCAGTCTTTTACACTTACACTGTGTGTATCCCTCTGTTTAAAATGTGTTTCTTGCAAACAACATAGAATTATGTTGTTTAGTCCATTCATCCATTTCCATTTTATGAGAGTTCATCCCATTCACATTCATGATTACTATGTGTCTTTCTCTCCATCCTATTCCCCCTCTTTATGATTTTCTTTCTCCTTTCCCCCTTTCGCTCTTCACTAGTATTTTGCTTTTGACCACCCCCTCCTTCAGTCCACCCTCCCTTCTATTAGCCCTCTCTCATTTCTTTCCCTTTACCCTTACTTCTTCTTCCCTCCCTTCTATTCAACCCTCCATTTTCTTTTCCCTTTCCCCTCCTACTTCCTATAGGGTAAGTTAGGTTTCTATACTTAACTGATTGTTATTCTCTCTTTGAATCAAATCTGATGAGAGTAAGGTTCAAACAATGCTCATCTTCCTCCCTTCTTTTCCTCTACTGTAATAGGTTTTTATGCCTTTTCATGTAATGTAATTTACCCTTGTCTGCCTCTTCCTTTCCTTTTCTCCCAGCACAATCTCTTAATTAGATCCACTTAATCAGAGCCACTTAACCCACTTAATTAGATTTTTTTAATCATTACATCAAAATCAACTTATACCTACCCCTTCTGTCTATGTATACTCCTTTAAATGGTATAATAACAATACAGTTCTCAAGAGTTATAAGTGTCATCTTCCCTTGTAGGGATGTAATCAGTTTGCCCTTATTAATAACATGTTATTTGTTTCTTTCCTGTTTACCTTTTTATGCCTCTCTTGAGTCTTGTATTTGAAGATCAATTTTTCTGTTGAGCTCTGGTCTTTTCATCAGGAAGGTTTAGAAGTCCCCTAAATCATTGAATGTCTATCTCCTCCCCTGAAAGATTATGCTCAATTTCACTGGGTAGTTGAATCCAAGCTCCTTTGCCTTACAGAATATTGTATTCCATGCCCTATGATCTTTTAATGCAGAAATTGCAAGGTCCTGCAAAATCTTGACTGTGGTTCCATGATTTTTAAATTGTTTCCTTCTGACTGCTTGCAGCATTTTCTCTTTGACCTGGTAATTTTGGAATTTGGCTACTGTATTCCTTGTCATTCTCAATTTAGGATCTCTTTCAGGAGGTGATTAGTGGATTCTTTCTATGGCTATTTTACCCTCTGGTTCTAGGACCTCAGGGCTGTTTTCATTGATGATTCCCTGAAAGATGCTGTCCAGGCTCTTTTTTTCATCATGATTTTCAGGTAGACCAATAATTTTTAAATTGTTTCTCCTGGATCTATTTTCCAGGTCAATTGTATTGCCAACAAGGTATTTTATGTTTTCATCTATTTTTTTTTTCATTCTTTTGTTTTTGTTTGACTGATTCTAGCTCTCTCATAGAGTCATTAGCTTCCACTTGCCCAGTTCTAATTTTTAATGAATTATTTTCTTCTATTAGATTTTGTACCTCCTTTTCCATTTGGCCCATTTCACTTTTTAAGGAATTCTTCTCTTCAGTGAAGTTTTGGCCAAATGGAAAAAGAGACACAATTCTACTTTTTAAGGAATTGTTTTCTTGAGTGTACTTTTTTTCCCCCATTTGGCCAATTGTATTTTTAAGGACTTGTTTTCTACAGTCAATTTTTGTTCTTCATTTGCCAAATTATTGACTCTCTCTTGCATACCTCTCATTTCTTTTCCCAATTTTTATTCTACCTCTCTTATTTGACTTTTAAAATTCTTCTTGAGCTTTTCCAAGAAGGTTTTTTAGGGTTGAGATCAGTTCATATTCCTTTTTGAGGTTTTGGATGTGGGTATATTGACAATGTTGTCCTCTTCTGAATTTCTGCCTTGATCTTCCCTGTACCCATAATAAGAATCTATGGTCATTGTATGTTTCTTTTTCCTCATGGTATTTATTTCCTGACTTAAAAAGAAAATGCACTGTCTTGCTGGAGCACAGGAATTATTGACTCAAGGTTCTTGTGCTGGGAACCCAGGGCCTACTTCCTATAGGGTAAGTTAGATTTCTATACCTAACTGATTATGTTATTCTCTCTTCAAACACAGAGCCCACTGGCTTTGTGTGCTGGGACCTCAGGTGCTGGCAGTTGGAGGCTGTAGGGTTCTGACAGCTTGCCTGGTGTTGGGCTAGAATCAGCAACACTGGAGCTCTATGGGTAGGGGTGGGTAGTCTGGCCCCTGGAGGATGCCTGCTCATCTGGGCCTTGCACAGGGATGTTTTGCTGCTGGAGGGTGTCTCTCAGCCTGGAGCTTTACCTCTTGGAGTTGTGCTACCCAGAGTTTTGCTGAAGCACCAGGACACTTGGCTGCCAGAGAACAGTGGAACTCTGGTTGATTTCTATTCATTGGCCCTTGTTATTTGTTTGTTTCTCATACTATATGGGTCAGGAAGTTTGTTAGCTGTGTGCCTTTGAGCCAAGTTACCTCAGTTATGTGATTTGTAATGTGTTGAAGAAAAGTGCCTAATATTAATTTGATAATTCATTGTTTTAGAAAAGTTTGTTCTTTCATTCCTTTAGGTTATGAATTTAATTCTTAAAAGACTAATGTAAATAGGTTATATTAAAAAAAACTTTTTGAGGGTTCTGCTTCCAGGAGACAAGATGTTGGAATAACAAGTAAGTCACTCTCACCCTCCCTTATTGACCTCAGAAAGCCCGGAAAAATCACCTCAAAAAAAAAAAACACTGGAACAAGTGAGCCAGCAGAAAGATGGGGTGCAGCAGTCTTAGCCTAGGAAGCTTGGAGGATTAATGGAAAAGGTCACCCCTCACTCTGGGGAAAGGGGAGCAGTACAGGACTGGAGGTGAACCAGCAAGCCAGTGGCCAGCCCCACCTCAGCAAACCAAAAGGAGATCCTGAGACCTAGGGTGGTAGAGCAGGAAAACACCAATACCAGGACCCCCTCCCCTGAGTGCCTCAGCACAGGCAGGAAAACCAATAGACACCAGCTCAGAATACCACCACAGTGAGCCGGTGTTCTCCAGCAGCTAAATCTTCCAGTGCTCCAGGACAACTCCTGGAAGCACAACTCCAGGAGGCGCAGCTCCAGTCTGGCAGACATCTTCTAGCAGCCAAACATTTGAGTGCAAGGCCCAGGTTAGCAGGAGTCCCCCAGGGGCCAGACTCCAGTGTTGCTGACCTCGGTCCAGCACCAGGTAAGTTGCCAGACCTCTACGACCTCCAGCTGCCAACACTTGAGGCCCCAGCACACAAAGCCAGAGACCAGGTCCTGGGATTCTAGCACAAGAAGCTTGGGTCAGTGCCCCTGTGCTCCATCAGGAGAGTTCAACTCTAAAAGCCAGGAATTAAGCAAATACCAAGAGCAAAAAGAAACATACAATGACCATAGATTCTTATTATGGGTACAGGGAAAATCAAGGCAGAAATCCAGAAGAGGACAACATTGTCAATATAACCACATCCAAAACCTCAAAGGGGAATGTGAACTGACCTCAAACCCAAAAAGCCTTCTTGGAAGAGCTCAAGAAGAATTGTAAAAGTCAAATAAGAGAGGTAGAAGAAAAATTAAAAGAAATGAGAGGTGTGTAAGAGAGAGTTAATAGCTTGGCAAAGGAAAGACAAAATTTGACTGTAGAAAGCAAGTCCTTAAAAATTGGTTAAATGGAAAAAGTACACTGAAGAAAACAACTCCTTAAAAAGTAGAATTGTGCCTCCTTTCCCATTTGGCCAAAAACTCACTGAAGAGAAGAACCCCTTGAAAAGTAAAATGAGCCAAATGGAAAAGGAGGTACAAAATCTAACAGAAGAAAACAAGGCACTGAAAAGAAAAAAGGCATTTTTCAGAGGAAGAAATTAAAGCTATCTATAGTCATATGAAAAAATGCTCTAAACCACTATTGATTAGAAAAATGTAAATCAAAACAACTCCGAGATCCCACATCACACCTGTCAGATTGGCGAACATGATGCATTGTTGCTGGAGTTGTAAACTGATCCAATCATTCTGGAGAGCAATTTGTAACTATGCCAAAAGGGCTATAAAAATGTGTGTACCCTCTGACCCAGCAATACCACTTCTAGGTCTGTATCCCAAAGTCTGAATGCAAATGGAAGCATGCTATTTGCTTTCTTTTTTCTTTTGTTGTTTTGTATTATTGCTTTATTCCCATGATTCTTTTCATGAGTTCTAATTCTTCTTTATATCATGACTAATGGGAAAATATGCTTAATATGAATGTATAAGCAGAGCCTATAACAGATTGCATGCCATCTTGGGGAGGGGAGAAAGGGGGAGAAAATTTAAAACTCAAAATCTTACGGAAGTGAATGTTGAAAACTAAAAAAGTAAATTAATTTTAGAAAACAAATAGAAATTGCAAAAGAAAAAATTTTTATTCCTATAAAAAATTCCAGTCTTTAACCAGCTTTGATCTGGTTAGATAAGGTTAAATAAGCATCTGGTTAGTCGTGTCCACCCATCTTTCAGGATGTATTCTATAGAAAGCCCATGTTAAATCTAACATTATATAAATATTGGATATAGTTTAAAAATTAGTTATTGTGATCTGTGACTATTATATAGGACCTTAAATGTTTCCTTGTATTCACATTGAGAATTATTAAATCAAATCTTGTGGAAACTTGCCACATCCTGCCAACACTAGATTGAATACCTTAGGGTCTCAGAATCTTATGATATTTTCTCAGCAACTTTAAGTTAACCTAATGATAATAGGTGTGAATTCAATTTGTTTGTAAAACTTTGTATGTATTTCTAAGCATATATCTATATTGGTAATTGGAAGCTAAATAATTAGGCCAGCTCCTTATCTGGAAAGTCTTAACTATAGGTAAAGGAGGCAAGGGATTGAGAATTGATCTAGCTCTTTAAGGAAGTAGAGAAAAAGGTCATAGAGAGCAAGAAAGGTCACCATGTGTCTATAAAAGACATTTGCTATTTGGCATTAAGACATTTATTAGCTGTGTGACCTCAAGCAAGTTATCTCATGTCAATTTACCTCAGTTTATTATTCTTCAAGGGGATAATAATAGCACCCACCTCCCAGGGTTGTTGTGGGGATCATATGATGGTAAAGTGCTTAACACAGTCCCTGGTATAAAGTAAGTACTGTATTAATGTTGACTGTTTTTATTATTTCTTTAATTAGATATAAATGCTTCATACTTGATAACTTCATATGGAGTTTTAGATGTGATCAGTATACAATGCCGATGGTGATGAGATGAATAGATTTTTTGTGAAAGGTAATTTGGAAATGCGTTTAGCTGAATTGAGGTCTCCTGATCGGCAATATGTTCTGTTTCAAGTTTCAAATACGTAATATTTTTCTGGTATTGTTATGTTTCTAAATTTTCTTATTGTATAATTTGGTAAACTATCAGATATACTATTCGAAAAGCAACTTCTCTGTTAATGTGAATGTTGTTAGATCATAAATTATACTGTTAAAAGAAGGTGAAAAATGTTTGAAAACTGTTAGGTCATTTTATCAGCCCTGCTTACCATCTGTTATAATCTGAAGTACTGTAAATTAAGAAATCATAAACTTCTAGGTTTGCTTATATTTAGGAAGTTTCACCTAAAATTACTTGGCTATCACTTTAGAAAATTGAGTTTGTTAACAAAATAATTTGGAGTTATTGTCATAATGCTAATACCTGTCAAATATTTACATAAGTATTTTATTTTATTTTATTTTTTTTTAGTGAGGCAATTGGGGTTAAGTGACTTGCCCAGAGTCACACAGCTAGGAAGTATTATGTGTCTGAGGTCCTCCTGATTCCAGGGCCAGTGCTCTATCCACTGCACCACCTAGCTGCCCCCAACATAAGTATATTTTAAAAGGAAAATTGATCATTGATTAATGTGTGAGAAAAGGTACAAAGACCTTCGTTGTAAAGGTACAAAGAAAAAAATCTCCTTTGTAAACTTACAAGAATTCTTTGAACCATCTGCTCATAAATTCTTATCAACCCTGTGCAAAAGCTTTTTGTGCTGTAGAATTCCTACTAAGTAAATGGGATACAAATATTCTTTGCACAAAATGGGGGTGGAAATTTTCAAGCCTGCTTATGATGTTGAGTGAGTTTGTGTGTGTGTGTGTCTGTGTGTGTGTGTGTGTGTGTGTATTTGGAGGTTTATAGCAATTGGACAGTATTGTTTTTTTTCTAGGGGTTTGAGTGAACTATCATGTATTCACTATCTATATGGGATTCCAGAATATAATTATTTTTCTTGATTTCTAGTGATATATTTTATACCAAGATGAGTTTATACTCTAGAAGAAGACAAAAGGAAGAAAAGGATATTGAGTAAATTTTAAAGGCCTGGTAAATTTGTTATTGTGATAAGGCTAATTTAATTGGGTATATTTTTGGCATTGCTTCACTTAGAAAAACTGAATCTCTTCCCAATTGCAAATACTCTTTGAGTAGAGAGGAGTGTTATTTAGGAATTTGTGATAATTAGTAATTTTGTTTTTATGGTATTTTGGGGATTTATTTATGATACTTAAAGACATTTTACACATAAAGCAAAAATAAATCTTTAAAATTGGAATTTAAGCTTTGAATAAAGAGATATCCCTCAGTTTAGAGGTTTCCAACTAATTTACTTCATAAAAGTCTAATGATTACCTTTTTATATCAGGATAAATTTCATACTGTTTTTTAAGAAAAGGAAACCTTTTTAGAAAGGAACATTTAAGTAAAAAATATTTTGTGTGAATTTTAGAAGGTCTGAAAATTTTTGTTTGTCAACTAATTTATTGCAATAATTTGTTGGTATTAATAACAATTGTGTCCAGTCCTACTGTGATTAGCAAGACTTACTGTTTAAAGAGAACCCTTTTTTGCTGTTGCTGGGGTGGGGTGGGGACACTGAATATTATTTTTGAGTTTCATTGTTAGGTTTGTTGTGTCCTTTGGTCAACCTTAAAGGAATGCTTCAGAAAAAGTCAGCAGGTCACTGGGAATGACATCTAAGATCTAAGACTAGTGAATATCTGTCCCTGAGAACAAGGTAGGGAGATTATCTTGCAAAGGCTAAGGCTGAACTCCCTTAATGTGTTTCCTCATAGAAGAAATTTACATACTTCATTCCATATGTTAGGCAACTTATAGCAGTGTAGGTTTTGAGGACCAGTTTTGATGTTGTTATAACCATATGTCTGCTTCTAACTTTCAGAGCAAATTTCTATTTTCAAGGTGGATAACCAATGGAAGTTTGCCATTGTGATACTCAATATAATAATTATTAGATTAATACTAAGGTATCTGAATTACTGTAATAAGCTACAAGTGGAAAAGCCCTTGCTGTTTTGATCTAAATTGGCAGTTATTCCATAGCCTAAACAAGAGTTAAATTAGTGCTTGAACTTCTTATACGTGTGAGATTAAGTTACTGAAGTATTTCATTCTTTTAGAATGGCATGGCTATAAATAGACAATGGTAAAGAAGCTTGTGGGAAAAAAGAGATATAAATCTTACAAATTGTGAGATTAAGTCAGGAACCTCTTTTGGTACTGTTAAGAAATAGGATTTCAGTACAGTCAGTTATCTTAGTGGAAAGTAACTTATGAGACATCTTGTGTTACCTTAACAGAAAATCTGATTTTGCTTTGTTATTTAATCTGGGATGAGAACCTGTGTTGAAGAGCATTTGTGAAATGCATGCAAATTAGTTTAGTATCACCTTAAAGATGTTCCCATTCTTCAAAAGAGTTTCTAAAGATCAATAGTCTATATTTATATCTATTTGAACATGGTTAATAACCAAACGTCTTACTATAGACAACTTTTTATGTAAGCTATTCTCAATATACAAATTGGGATTATTATATTTACACATCCCATCCCAAGTCTTTTGTTGTTTGTTATAAGCATCTTAAAGTAAAATCATTTGTGTAATGTTGATCCATAGGGATGAAAAATAATCTGCTTACCATGAGTACTGGTAGCTATGTGTTCTTGTATGGGAGTAGATCCTTAAAGTATCTCCTATTACAAAAAGGGAAATAAGCAGAATTGGCAAGTTTTAAGGAAGCAACAACATGAGATGATTTATATGTTAAATTATTCTAATGGAATATATAGACATAGAGCATGCTCTAATAACCAGTTCTGAAAAGGGTCCAGATATGATCATCAAAGAATTCTACTGAGTCAATGATATATGATGCCAGCAACCCTATGGAGTTTTACATTCATGAACTACAGGGGGAGTTCTTATGGGAAAGGTTGGGAGAATGACTTTCGGTATGGGCTGAGGTATGAATCTCCTGACTCAATTTCCCCAGGATGACTTTTCCTTTCGAATGGAAAATATCCCCACCTGGCTAACTGCAAGCCTGGCTCAATGCAATTGACTATCTATATAAATTTTATCTGGAATTGACATGAAGTTAGGGAAGCATTATTCCCTTACTGTGTAACAATGTCCCTGACTATTATACTGAGCACCTAACATGATTATAGAAATTTGCCATAAAAAAATAAAGAGAGCTAAGTATATCTTTTAGGTTAATGCTGAACTACATCTGAGTTACTATAATAAGATTCAAGTATAAGATTTGAGCTAATTGGTCTAGGATTTTAGTCCTTCCTATATTCTAAACAGTAAGATAAGTATTTTAACCTTGTTATCTGCTTTTACTAGTTATATATTCATGTATAAGATAAGGTCCTTTAATTTCTCTTAATGGTATATGGATAATTAAATAATAATGTAAAGACTTGTAGAACCCAGATGTAATTCTGTTATTTAGTGAGGTTAATATCATAACTGTTGCAGTTCTGTGTTAATGAAGAGAATAGCAGCTCAACTAGTTATCTCAAGTCAAAAATGGCTTGAGATCTATCTTGTAAATGCCTTAAAGAGACATCCACTTTTAATAGGAGTTATTCATTTGAACATGGCTAGAAGTTGAAAATGTTTTATTATGAACAATTTACTTGCTATGCACTGTTGTAAAGTTGACTACTCCATGTATTTATATGGCAGATCCCAGAAACTTTTGTTACAATTGAAGTTTATCTGGCAACTTTTAAATGAATCCATTTTTGTATTAGAGATCATCTTCTCATAAAGAATGTTCTGTTATTAGTTGCTTAGCAGAATTCCATCCTCCTAATGGGGGAATGAACAATGCCAAGTATGGCATTAGAGAATGTCACTGACCCCTTTAATTATATGCTAGCATATATTATGCTAGCATAATTAATAAAATGATTACCCAAAAATTGTCTCTTGAACTTTTTATACAACACAGACTCCAATACGGACTCACACTCCTAGTAATGTTTAGCACCATGCTTTTTGAAATGCTTTCTATCTATGGTACCTTTTATCAAAATGTAGTTATGCTGTTTAACAGGGTGTATCTCAACTACTCAGTGCTGATTGAACCGTATTGATTAATAATAAGAATGTGATCCTGGAGAGATGGGCTGAACGCTTGAATATTATTTTCAACATACCATCATCAATGCTGAAGCCATTGATTACATACCTCAGGTTGAAGTCAATCCCTCTCTAGTGAAATTTCCAACTAAAGGAGAGGTTGTGAATTTCACTAGGCTTCTCTCCAGTGGCAAAGCACCTGGTGCTGATTATATTCCAGCTGAGATTTACAAGGTGTGTGCGTTGGGGGATGGGGGGAGTCCATTGCTCATACAAAAGCTGACTGAAATTTTCTGTTTATGTGGCAGGAGGAGATTATCCACCAGGAGTTCAAGGATGCCTCTATTATCCATTTCTATAAAGGTAAATGAAGTGGATTATCCTGTGACCATCATGTTGCGGGGAGGAGGGGTCTCTCTCTTAGTCACTGCTAGCAATATTCTTGTCAGAGTCCTCCTTAATAGACTGATCCTTCACCTGGAAGATTTCCATCTGTATGAGAGCCAATGTGGATTCAGAAAAGGCCAAGGAATGGTCAATGTGGTGTTTACTGCCCAACAACTCCAGAAGAAATGCCAGGAGCAGAACAGAGATCTGTACATGATGTCAGTCTGACCAAGACCTTTGATGCTGTTAGTCATTAGGGCCTATGGAAAATTAAGTCAAAATTTGGTTGCTCAGAAAAGTTCAGTATTGTATATCAATTTCATGATGGCATGCTTGCCCAAGTTCTGAATAATAGATAATACTCAAGTTTTCCTAGTCACCAGTGGAGAGAAAGAAGGCTGTTTGTTCCCATGCTTTTTAGCATGTCTTCAACTATGTTGTCAGATGCCCTCAATGAGGATGAACATGGCATCAAGACTAATGTGGAGGGGAGGGTTGGTCACATGATTCTTTTTGTTCTCAGATGATTGTGCATTCAATGCAGCCTCTAAGGCTGAGATGCAACAGAATATGGATCAATTCTCTGCTGCTTGCACTAATTTTTGCCTGACAACACCAAGAAAACAGAGTTCTTCTACCAGCCAGCACCACAGCATTCATATGAGGAACTATTGGTTACAGCAGATGAAGAAGTTTTGAATACCGTGTATAAATTCACTTACCTTATCAATATACTTTCCAGGAACATACACATTGATAATGAGGTTAACACACACATTGCCAGAGCTAGTTCAGTGTTTGGGAGGCTCCAAAGGAAAGTGCAGAAGAGAAGAGGTGTTAGATCGACTACCACACTTAAGGTCTGCAGAGCCGTTGTGCTGACCTCATTGTTGTATGCCTGTGAAACATGGATAGTATACCATTGCCATGCCAGGAAACTGAATTACTTCCGCTTGAATTGTCTTAGAAAGATTCTTAATCACGTGGCAAGATAAAGGTACAAGACAGAGGTCCTTTCTTGAACTAAACTGCCAAGCATTCAAACTCTACTGCAGAGAGCAACAACTCCTATGGCCTGGCCATGTTGTTCAAATGCCAAACATACATTTGCCTAAAAGACTATTTTACAGAGAACTCACACGAGGCAAGTGTTCACGTGGTGGTCAGAAGAAGTAATATAAGGATGCTCTTGAGGTCTCTCTGAAGAACTTTGGAATTGATTGTGTGACATTGGGAGACATTGGCACAGGACTTCCCAGAATTTAAGAATGAGAGATACACACAGAGTTGAAATGGAGGGTTGGAGTAGAATTAATTATGCTTCAGCTGATGCAAAAAAGGCAGGTGTAGCAATTATGATCTCGGATAAAGTTATGGCTAAAATAGGCTTAATTAAAAGAGATAAACAGGGTAACTGTCATTGTCCTTCATTCTGGAGGAGGACCAAAATGACATCGCTATGTTGGGGTCAAGGTACAATGTGTCTGACTGCGGCTAATTAGACCAGTATGAGCTTAGACGGCTGTACCACAAGTTGGGCACGAATAGTCCATATGAACATTTGGAATGAAGAAGTCTCTAAATTTGCACATCTTAGGTATCTTTTGAGCCACTGCAATTCTGTTTTACTCATAGAATACAGGATCATCTTTGATGTGAGTGTACCATGTGGATGATCCTGTGCCAGTGTCTCCCAGGTCTCACAATCAATTCCAAAGTTCTTCAGAAAGTCCTTGAGAGTGGTTTTGTGTTGCTTCTTCTGACCTTCATTTGTACACTTGCATTGTGTGAGTTCTCCGTAAAACAGTCATTTAGGCAAACGTGCTTTTGACATTCTAGCAACGTTAGCCATTCAATCCAAGTTACTCTCTGCAGTAGAGTTTGAATGCCTGACTAACTGTATCAAAGGCTTTCATTACATCAACAAACATTGTGTAAGACCTCCATCCTTCTGGAATTTCTCCTGGAGTTGTTGAGCAGTAAACATTATATCAACCATCACTCAGCCCTTTCTGAAGTCACACTGGCTCTCATTTAAATGACTATCTTCCAGGTGAAGGATCAGCCTATTAAAGAAGACATTGGAAAGAATCTTGCTGACAATGACTAAGAGAGAGAGAGCCGATTGTGATCATCACAGGACAACTTATTTCCCTTTCCTTTATAGAGATGGACAATGGAGGCATCCTTGAACCCTGGGAGATAACTTCCTCTTGCTATCATATAACCCAAAAGATTTCAGTCAGCTTTAGTATGAGCAGTGCTCCCCCTGCCTGGTAGATCTCTGCTGAAATGGAATCGTCTTCAGGCACTTTGCCAGATGAGAGAAGCCTAATGACATTAAATACCTCTTCTTCAGTTGGAAGTTTGGCTAGAGAGCTATTGACTTCAACCTGAAGTATAGTCAATGACTTCAGCATTGGGTTGATGATGGTCTATTGAGAATGCTATGGAAATTCATATGACAAATTATTGTTAATCAAATGTTACATCATTAAAATTAGCTTTCTTCATATCCTCTTTGATTCTTTGAGAGACTGTCTCCTCAATGAATCACTAACTGATCATCAGATCTCAGGATTGATCCATAGTTGTCGTGTTTAATGGGTTTTTTTTTTAGCTGCTTCTAATCTTAACTGAAATGTTTTCATTCACCCATATCTCTCTGCAACATCATCCTCAAAATTTCCATGTTGTTTCTTAGCTTGCTCTTTCATTCTTTGATAAGACTTTTTAAGCCAGCTTGGTCTACCATCTTCTATCACTGAAACTTTAGCAACTGATAATGAATTGCTATCTTCTGGTGGTAGGCCTGTTTAACCACCATTCCAATAGGGGTTCAGCTCTTTTTTGGAAAGTCTAGGCTGATCAACTGCTTGGGTTTTCTTTTGTTCTGTTTTCTTTGCTGTCTTCTTTCCAGTTTTGGCTGAGGATAGACACAGAATCAAAGGTCATCCATTCATCTCTCTCTGAATAGTTTGGACATCTTCTGTTTTTATCAGACTTTTCCTTCTTGGTTCTCTAGGCTTTTTCTATGAAAGTTGCCTGCAATGAAACTGCTTCAACTCATTCATCTTTAGAACTCAATTGATTATCAGATGACTCTTTTTTTATATTTATGTTTCCTGTTCTCCTCTTCCTCCATTTTTTCTTCCTTCTCCTCCCCTTTTTTGGAGTGCCTATCCTTCCTTTTTTCTTTGCAGAATGTTCCTGTGAGAGCTGTTCACCTTGCTTATTCACATCATCTAACATCCACATATCCTCACCTCAGCTTTTTCAGTTCTTTGTGCCTCTCTTCTTTCTTAAAATCAGTGTGAGCCTGTTGAATCACCTTAGCCCAAGTGAGCCATTTCTGATATTCCCACTCTTCATTGCTCCTTGAACTTTCAAATCTGCCACCAGAAGCTGCCATCATTGTTGCAGACGTTCATCTCTTAAGATACCTTAAACTTGTGCAATGACTAATATTGATAGACTTAACCCTTCTCAGCAATACAAGGACCTAAGACATCTCCAAAGGCCTCATGATGGAAAATGCTATCCACATCCAAAGAAAGAACTATGGAGTCTGAATACAGATTGAAGCATACCGTTTGCTATTTTTTTTCTTCTGTTGTGTTTTGTTTCCTCTTTATGGTGGTTCCTTCTATTGGTTCTAATTCTTTCTTACAACATCACTAATGTGAAAATACGTTCAATAGGAATGTATATGTATAGCCTGTATCAGATTGCACGCCATCTTGGGGAGGGAGGTGGAGGGAGGGAGAGAAAAATTTAAAACTCAAAAGCTTTTAGAAGTAATTGTTGATACATCAAAATAAATTTTAAAAAATATCTTAAACTCCAATCTTACAGATTTCATTTCATTGTAGAGGTTAAGACAAAATTGGTGGGGAAAATGCGTAACTTCAGTATATACTATTCCAGGTATAACTTAATAACCTTTACAATTGATAGGCAAATAATCTTAGATAAAGCGTATTCTACATTGTAAGCAGGCTTAAAATTTTCACCCCTTTTTTTTTTTTTTTCAAAGAGTGTTTGGAATGGGGTAGGGGATCATGGTTACTCAGCAAACCCATTCATCATTTAAGAATTTCACAACAGGATAAGATAGATGGTGCAGTGGTTAGAGCTCTGGCTTTGGAGTCAGCAGGACCTGAGTTCAAATCTGCCCTCAGACACTACTTGACACTTATTAGCTGTGGGACTCTGGGCAAGTCACTTCACCCCAATTGCCTCACCAAAAAAAAATTCACAACACAGGGTTGCTTCTACTAAAAGCATTTGTCCCACATAGGATTTTATATCTAGTTTTAAAGTTAAGCTGCTTTCCTAACATGTCTGATACAATATCATACTCATATAGACCACTACTCTCAAATCCTCTTCAGACATTGTGTAATTTGATTGCATTTCACAGCATATTCTACATACAAGTATTCATCCCAAATTAAATAAGAAATCTAAATAAAATTGGGTTTCCTTTCAGGTAACATACATTAGGCCATAAGTTACTCTCCTCGAAGAGAAATGATAGTGCTGAAACTTTTTAACACAGAACAGAAAATGTTTCTGATTTAACCTCACTAAACACTAGAATTAGATCCTGGTTTCCCAATTATTACACCATTGTCTAAGTATCCCCAAACCATTCTGAGATCTTTGAAAGACTTTATCTTATATAGGAATACAGAACCTGGGGCTGGGAGATGACAAGCCTAAGTACTCATTTATTTGGTTGTTTGGGATATGAAAAGGACTATAATTTCAGGTTAAATAGCTACGATCTTATACACCTGCATCTTATTACAGTAACTTAGATGTGTTCCAGTATTAGCCTATTAAATAAAGATTTGATCTAATGACCACCTGAAATGATTATAGAAATTTGCCATAAGAGGAAAAGAGAGACATGGCTATAGTAAGGGGAAAATTCTCCCCTAACCTGAAATCAGTTCCAGGCAAGAGTCATAGAGGCAGCCGAAAGTATTGACAGAATGTCATAGCTAGGTTTAGAGTATTAGCCAGGTGGGAAAACTTATCTTTTGAAAGCAAATGTCTCACTGGGGAAGTCAAGTCAGGAGAATCCTACATCAATCCATGTCCAAAGTTGTTCTCCCAGATTTCCCTTGAGACAGAACTCTACCTGCAGTTCCCAGATGTCAACCCCATAGGGTTGCTGGCATTATGGATCATTGGCTCAATAGCATTTCTTGATAATCGTAACTAGAATCAGACCCAGAAAAATATCAATTACAATCCTAAATAAGATTTAACCTTAGGCAACAAGTTTCACAAATCATGCTTAGGACTGAATACACATTATTTTCATGTTATAATAAAGTAGTTTATCAACAAAAAAGTACCAGGCCTTTAAAATTTACTCACCCTTTTCTTCCTTTTATTTGTCATCTCCTAGAATCTTAACTCATTGTGGTGTAAAAACAATCAATAGAGTAATTATAATCTGTAATCTCCCATAAACGATGAACAGGAAGAAGTTTACTCAAACCTAACCTCTTGGAGGAAATTGGCAGTTCTTTACAGGCTAACAGAGCCAACTTTTTTTTTTTAATTTCATTATCAGCCTTTAATTTTCATTTGTACCTATGGATACATTCTTCAACATGCTAAATGAGTGACACATGTCACTAGTTTAAAATATGATCTTTCCTTTAAATCAATACTTGAGCTGCTACTCTGAGTCAGGGGTCATGGTAACTTGGAATCAGGAGCTCCCAGCTTCTCTTTACATCAGTGATTTGCTTCCTTCAGAAGTTTCTTCTGTTAACAGGATTTTTACTGAGCAAGTCTCTAATCTGAGAATAATGAAACAGCAGGCCAGAGACAAAGTGCCAGTACTCAGGTGGCTATTTAATTAATTAATTTCAGAGAGGGAAATGTTCTCCTAGCTGAAGTAAAAAGAACAGGTCATATATTTAAATCAAAACTGAGGAAGGCAGGGGGGGAGACAGTGGATTACAAACAATCAGAGATTTCCCATGGACTTACAAGTCCCATAATACAATTCTGGAGTCAAGTATTTGGGGGTTGTGATCACCTCCCCTAAAACACAGAATCAGAGTTCTGCGATAGGAACAGATTCTACAATCTTTGATTTGCTTCACTTAAGGTCCAGTGATTGCAAGCATTTTCAGGGTTTTGATTAATCAGTCTAAGCTTCATTGTGAATTCTGACTCCCAAGCCAGAGGCAGCTCTTGAGAAAACTAAATTATTAGTACATTCATTACACATCATATCGATTAATATGAAAATTATAAGTTCCTTTCTCACTTCTAAAGTAGAACATAAGGATGATATGATAATTTCCTCACCAGGACAAAATATAGGCAGTAGTCTTTTTTCAATAAACTCAGTCTTTCTCTTTGAGCACAAGGTCAGGGACTGAAGAAACTGCATAAACCAGTGATAGGTGATGAGTGACAATCACTAGTACTGGCTAACAATCCTTGCCATGTCTCATCCCTAAGTCTGCTGACATTATTCTGCTTCTTTGTGACCTAAGGGTTGGTCATTTCAGTTTGGGAGAGTCAAGAGAAAATGGAAATGGCACTGAACGCACTGAAAAGGTTCTGGTTAATTAAACTCTCTCTTCCTACAGTCATTTACTTTTGGTAAAGTCATATGGCTTCCACAACTGAGCAAACTGCAGCACTTTCTTCCTTTGGTTATCAAATTTCTCTTGGATTCCCCTTCTCCAAAGTCTTGGTTCTACATCCATCATTCCACCAATAATTTCCTTTCCAAAGTAAGGAGGAAACTTCTTCTGATCTTCAATGACATGGACAAAACCCCCTGGAAAGTCAAAATCCACAGAGAAGTAAGGCAGGCCTCTGGGCACAGACTTCCAGATATTTCTTGAAGACCGATCAATTAGTTTCTTGTTCATGGACCACTCTTGATCGGATTTCATTATAGCTTTCTTAAAGTAGATGGGAACCATATCTCCTACATCTTTTGGGAGAGGAATACACTCATAAACCATGTGATATTGTTTGTTCATGCTCATATTTGTTTCTAAAAGGATGCAGTCTAGTCCTTTATCCTCAAACATCCTCACCAATGCCTTTCAGAAGTGCTGGATTTCCTCCTGAATATCTTCATCCAATCCAGTAGCTGCTGTGTGGTGCTGCAGTGAGGCTATCAGGCAATGCCCTTCAGTAAGTAACTGACATTTGGGCAAGCATAAGTAAACCTTCACACCTATTGCAACAGTGAGGGGCATGGAAAGCTGAAAACTATTGAAACAATATGGACACTTCTCCATTTGGGCAGCAAGCTTCCGATGCTCTGAAATTGCTTTTATCTTCTGTTTCTCCCCATCACTACCAAACCATGCCTTCTTGACTGCTTTTGAGACAAACATGTCATCCAAACTGTAATATTCTTGGTCAGTTTTTTCTGTAAGATTAGATACCATCTTCATGAATACTCTGTTTTGATCTGGTATTCCCATCTTTACATTTTTAACCAAATCCTTTAGGCTTAAGTCATCATCGTCATCATCATCATCAACATCATTATCATGAAAGTAGCTGACCCACTCTTTATCTAGGTGTGGTGTTATCTGCTTTTTCCTTCTCCCTTGCTTGGGTTCCCATGGTATTCCTGGTGCACTGACAGGCCATACTTTTCCTGAATGACATGTTCTGACAAAGATCATCTCTTGTTCTTCCTGCAAACTTTCACTCTCCATCTCAGATTTTCTTGATTCTTGAACATCTATTTCTTTGAATTGGCGTGCTTTGTCAAGCTGTGCTTTAAGTTGTACTTCAAAGTTCATGTTTCCCATTTATTCTGCCATGAGAAGCTTGACTCCAAGTTTATTCATGTCATCTTTGCTTAGGAAGTGTGTAGGTCCATTTTTTGAATTATATCCAGAAAATGAAGTCTTAGTTTCCTGTAGAAATTCTCTTTGCTCAGGGGGAGGGCCTGGATTTTCTCCCCGTGATTTTTCTCTCATTGTCTTTGAAATTTCTTGAATATCAGCAGTACTTCTATTAGGTTTAAGTAATTTTTTATCTGAACCTGGTTTCTCTCCTCCCTTCTTTTCATGGCTCCAGGATAATGAAATTTGTTTAGTGCTTTCATCAGCTTTTAGAAAACCATGACTCAAAGGGTTTTGGCCTAATAATGCTGAGGAGCTAGGTGGTCCAGAATCTCTACTCTGACATGATAACTCATCATAAGGTCTCAAGAAGTTATGTTTGAAATGTCCAAGTGAAGAAAAATCATGCTTTTTTTTTTCTTGAATCATGATCATTTCTCAGTAGATGGAATTCATGTCTATCTGGTTCTATAAATTGTGACCTACTGTCTCTTTCATCTCCTCTAGATTTGTCTTCAGTAGATACTTCATCACAAGTTTCCCTGTTGGTACCCCTATAATATGTTCCTCTATCTTGATTTTTTCCACCATTCTCTTCCATAGTTGTCCCTTTGTGATGCTGCTTTTTTAGCTTCTTCCAATCTCAATTGAAATGTCTCTATTGATCCATATCTCTCTGCTACAATATCCTCAAAATTTTGATTTTGTTTCTCAGCTTGTTCTTTCATTCTTTGGTGAGACTTTTTAAGCCACCTTAATCCACCATCTGCTATCACTGAAACTTGAACAACTGATGATGAATTAGATCTTCTGATGGTGGATCTGTTCCAGCATCTTTCCAATAGGGGTTCAGCTCTCTTTCAGACACTATATACTGCTCGACAGCTTGGGCTTTCTCTTGCTGTTTTCTTTGCAGTCTTTTTTTCAGTTTTGACTGAGGATACAGTTTTCATAAACATAAAATCAAAAGTCATCCATTCATCCCTCTGAACAATGTGGGCCTCTTCTGTTTTATCTGACCCTTCCTTCTTTGCTTTCCAGGCTTTTTCTATGGAAGTTGCCCTGCAATGGAACTGCTTCAACCCATTCATCTTCAGAACTCAATGAGCTATCAGATGACTCATTTTTTAAATATTTCCATTTCTTGCTCTTTTTCTTCTCTTTCTTAACTTTTTTGGAATGTTTATTCTTCTTCCTTTTTCTCTTCACAGAATGTTCCTGGGAGAGTTGTTCAACTTGCTCATTCACATCAGCTAATGTCCACGTTTTCTCCCCTGGAAGTCACTTCAGTTCTTTGGGTCTCTCTTCTTTCCATAAATCTGTTTGAGCCTGTTGAAGGATCTCAGCCCGAGTGCACCATTTCTGTTCTTTCAATTCTTTGATGTTTTTTGCACATTCCAATCTGCCGTCAGAAGCTGACATCATTGTTGTTATCCCAGATGGTAGTCTCTTAAGGTACACTAACTCCAACAACAAAATAAACTTTATAAGATTGAAGCTCATTAAGACTAAGTTGACCAAGGAAATGTAACTTCAGTACATATTATTCTAGGTAGAGGCAAATCACCTTAGATGAAACTTACTCTACATTATAAGAAGGCTTGAAAATGTCACACCCATTTTTTACAAGGAATGTTTTTATTGGGGGAGGGGATCCTGTTTACTCAGTGAACTAATTCATAGTTTAGGAACTTCACATCATAGGGGTGATAAGAGTTTGTGACTGCATGGTGCCAAAAAACCTTGTAAGTTTACAAGTAAGAAGATTTGAAAAGATCTTTTTTCTTGTACCTTTTCCTACCCAGTAATCAATTATCAATTTTCCTTTTAAAATACAAGCAATTAAATGCTTCATAGTTTATCAAGAGTTATTATGATAAGGTTAAAAACCTAACTAATGTCTTCACAATTTTCATAACTGATTGCAGATGAAACTTCTTCTTTACTATAGGCAAACCCAGAAGCTGCCAGTTTCTTAGACTACAGTACTTCAGAATATTGCAACACATGATCAGCAGGGCTGATAAAATAAGATAATAGTTCTCAAATACTTTTCACCTTCCTTTCAAAATTCAGTTCGTGATTTAACAACATCCAGATGAAATAGATATAATGTTAGGAAAGCAGCTTCTGATACAATAATTTACCAAATTTTACACTACAAGAAAATTTAGAAACATTATAATAATAGTCACAAAATTGTGAATTTAAATTCATGGAACAAAATTGAATACTAACCAGATGATGTTACTTTAGTTAGGTGTATTTCCAGATTACCTTACATAGGAAATCAGTCATCCTATCACACAAGGCTTTAATACACTGAACCAAATGAGGTAGAACTTGCTTCCTTAGCATGAATTGATCTATGAGTTGATTCCCATTCTAGTTCATTGTGAAGTTAGCTCTTGACTTGTGAAACTCTCAATCCCCACTTAAGAGGTGGGTGGGAACTTGACTTCTAGGTATACTTTATTAAAGGTACAGAGAGCTATTCCTGAGCTGCTCAGTTCATGAAGCAAAAGACCCAGAAGTAGCTTTTGCCTCAGACCCCAAATTTCCAATTTGGCCACAGAGATTTGCTCACTCTCCATTTCTCTCTCTCTCTCTCTCTCTCTCTCTCTCCCTCTCTCCCTCTCTCCCCCCCACCCCCACCTCCACACCCCCACACACCCCACATTGGTTCTGTGACCATCAAAGTTTCTAGTTTGGAAAATAAAATTTTCTCCAAACTCCCCTCCCCCCCCCAATTTTTTTGTGTGTAGACCTCTGCTGGGAATCAACTCATTGTCTACCTGGGTAGGAAAAAGGACTTTCTCAGCCCTTCAAACTTCAGAAAAAAATAAAGTGGAGGTCTCCTTTAATACCCCAATTTTTGAAGGTCCTTCTTGAAAGCTAAGAGTCCAATGACCTTCAAAGATACATCTTCCAATTCTGTTTGGAGATATCTTCTTTGAGGGATGAATTAATCTCCTACAAAGAATGGTCCAGAAAATATACCTGGGTTTTAAATATTTCCAATTTTTTAGGCTGCAAACTTCTAGCATGAAATAAGACACAAAACAATTAAAAATACACAAAATTATTCACTCACCCTTGTTTTGTCTGGAAAAGATCTTGTGAATGGGGAGAGAGCCAATCCAGGAGAAGAGGTTTCCTAAAAGGAAGCTCTTACTTTGTGGACAAATTTTTCCACTTGAACTCCCTAAAACAGAAGACAGGTTTCTGATAAGGGTCTGAAGTGGGTACCTCTTATTCTAGTTCCTTGGGGTCCTCAGTAAATAATCAAGAAATTGAGGTCAGTGTTATCTCTGGGAACAAAGATGCCAAGAAAGCAGGTAGGGTCTCAGGCTCTTTTATATCTGCCTTCCTAACAGAAAATTACTGAGACCTCCCCTGACAAATGGAAACTAACCCTGATTGGTGGCTATTTAAATTTAAGAAGGAGGTGGGTTGAGAGTTCACACCTTCTCCTGGTGGGGGGAGGGGTGTAAACTGACATTCAAGAAGCCTCTAGCAATCTGGGTGAGGGAAACCATTCCATTCAGAATTCCCCTGGCCAGGTCAACCCAAACTTTGATGAAGTGAGCAAGGATGCCTGAGTCACTGCCAGTAATATGAACTAGCTCAGGTTGGCTTTTGTTGACAGGGGAAAGTCCAGGACTTGGGAGGGGCTGGGATAGGATGACATTCCTCAGCTAGAACGGGCCAGAAAGAGTTCCTCTTTAAGCTAGCAGATGAGATGTCCTTGAAAACAAAGAAGGAAATATTACAAATTAATATTCATAATGAAATGATACAGCATTAAAATTAATTTTCCTTAATGAAACAGGACAAACTCTGAATTAGTTTCACTGGTATGGGCCATGATGTCTCTAGATGACAAAAGAGATGAAGGAAAAATTGTTCTATTATATTGCTTAGGAGAGAAAAGTGAACCCTTTGAAAGGGGACACATATTTCAGATGGTTCTGGTGGTTTCTCATTCAATGAGATCAGCTCAGTGTTATAAAATATTTAATCGATGTCCATGTCCATTTCTCTTTTTTGGTATCAACAACTCTTTTAGTTCAATATGTAGTTGTATTAATTGCATTTTTTTATTGTTCAGTCATGTCCAACTCTTTGTGACCCCATGGACCATAGCATACCAGTACTGTTCATGGGGTTTTCTTGGCAAAAATACTGGAGTATTTGCCACTGTAATACTATCAGCATCCTAATTGGACATTGAGGCAAGCAAAGATTAAATGACTTGCCCTGGGTCACACAGTTAGAAAAAGTCTGAGACCAGACCAACTCCAGGCCTAGCACTTTATCCACTGAACTAACTGGATGCCTCCAGTTAATTGCAAAATAAAACTTCATTTTATTTATTTATTTTACTTCTTCTAGGGTTGCATTAATTTTAATTCTTGTTCTTAGCTTTCCTTGTATAGTTAAACCATTGACTTCAAACTTAGGAATCGCACATCAATAAAGAGCCATGCAATGTCTATTAAAATACAATCTTTCTTTCAGATATTTGGTACCTTCAACATTCAGCAACTCATACCCTTTCCTCTGAGAAAAGTCATAACTTGTAAGCCCTGGAAGCTCTTTTTTCTGGAGTGTGCAAGATGCTTTCCTATGGTAGTAGAGATTTTTGATGGGCTCCTTGTAGAATTCTTATAAATGGACACTAAATCTATATATCTATTTCTTGTCAACCAGACAGGAACCAGCCTTTAACCTGGCAATGGCTGGAGCTGAACAGAGCAGGCTAGAGACAGGAGAATCAGGACACAAACAAATGTTTAATTTCAGAGTGAGGAAAATGACAATTACAAACAGAAGTCACCCCTCCTGAGAAAGAGGGCTTAACACAATGGGCAAGGCATTGCTTTAAATTGCCATTGAAAACCACAAGTGGGCTGGACTATGACATAGTAATTCTCAAGTCTTGAGTTGCTGTTCCCAGGGCAGGCTCGTGTGGCATTCCTGGGTCCTGTGGGAACAGTCTCCAAGTTGTCTCTCATAATGGGGGAGGGTGGGGTACAGAACTAGCAGGAATAGGAATTCGGTACCTGGTTCAGTTCATCTGGCGCATATGAGGAACAGGGATTGTGAACAAGTCAAGGGAGGTGACAGATGGCTTTAGACTGTACCATATTGGCTCTAATGTCCCTGGGAAATGGGGTGGGGGGCCACAAATCACTCAGCGAACACCTGGTTCTGGTCAAAGCAATACTCTGCCAGAAGGTGAGATCATCCAGAGCACAAAGGATTATTGTTATGCAAAGCTTAGGGCACAGCCTGTTTGCTGGACCTTAGCTCTGGGAAACAGGGTGCGTCCAAAATATTTTGACAATCTATATATAGGTATAGGTAAAGATATATACACACATATATAGACCGGGTAGCACAGTGGATAGTGCACAGGTCTTGGAGACAGACCTGAATTTGAATACTGCCTCAAATTCCTTAGTAGCTCTGTGACCAAGGCAAGTCACTTAACTTCTCTGTGCCCTACTTTCCTCATTTATAAAGTGAAGACAATAATAGCATATATCTCACAGAGTTATAAAGAGCAGATGAGTTAGCATATAGAAAGTGCTTTGCCAAATGTAAAATACTATATAAAAGCTAGTTAATTATAGTATTATTACTGTGTGGATGCTGACAGTTTGGAGGAGTCAAGGATCAAAGGTTAGATATCTGATTACTATATGTGGCAAATAAAATTCCAAGAGACAAAGTTGTGGGTACAAAAATCAGTTTATTAATATAGGCCAGCAAATAATTGATAAATGGAGGTCAGTGGTCTCTCTGAGTAATCAAAGACACCAAGGGAGGATCTCAGGCTAATTCAGGTTCTGAATTAGCAAATTACTGGAACCTCCTTTGACAAGTGAATGGCAACCCTGGTTGGTGGGCATTTAATGAGGAGGTGGACTGAGTTCTCAAGTCCTCCTCTTGGGGGAAGGAGTGTAAGCTGAGGTTGGTTTAAAAATAACTCTTAATCAACTGGGGGCCAATTAATTCTTAATCGATCGGGGTGGTGTCCAGAGTGCTGTCTGCTTGCTTCTGAGTGATGTGAGGACAACCCTGGGCTGGAGAAACCGGGTGGTCTTGGGGGGTGGGGAGAGAGTAAGAGTACCAAGCCCGAGGACTCAAAGCTCTCTCCCTGTGTTGTAACTCTCTCCTCTAATGCAGCTGCATGAGTACCCTGCTAAACTCTGAAAAACCTTGAAGCTGAGGCAGGGGATTTACTATCACTTGCCTGAACACTACCTCAAGTCACTGCAAAATGAAGGGACACCACAGCAGTCTATTATAAACCTAATGGGGTCAAGTATAAGATAAATCCGAGGAATGGACAACATGAGTTTGTCCAGGATGGTCTCCTCCTGCTCTACTTTCCCCCTGAATCCCAGATGGGACTGGGGTGGTGAGGACTGGATCCGTAGTTATAGATATGCCAACAATGACAAGCTTTCAAGGCACATGAGAAAGACTTTGGAAGCCCCATCTGTATGGATGAGAACTTTACAGTGAGATCTTAGACAAGAAATTCAAAGCAATGGTGACCATGAGGGCTCTGGATCTAATTGATGAAGCCTATGGATTTGATTTCTATATCCTCAAGACTCCAGAGGAGTATCTGTGCTCCAAGTCTGGGATGGATTTGAAACGAAGAATGCTATTGTGTCTTGTCTGGACTGACCCTCAGCTCCACCCAGATGATCCAGAAAAGGGAGAAGCTATTTATAACAAGTACAAGGAGTTTGTGATCCCAGAAGAAGAGGCTGAATGGGTCGGGCTGACATTAGAGGAAGCAATGGAAAAACCAAGGCTCCTGGAAGAAAAAGACCCTGTCTCTCTGGTCAAAGTATACTTGGAGGAGCTCATTCAGCAGCTTCAAGACCAGGCACTTTGACAGTCAGCCGTGATGGAAAGGAAAGCCCAGCGGGCAAGAACTTCCCAGAGACCAAACTGTTTGATTTCCTCTTCTTCCTCCTCCTCCTCCTCCTCCCCATCGTATCCAGACCAAACCCACTGCTGCATATTTCACAGGGAATTGGAAAGCAGAGTATATGAAGACTTTCTGCATCCCCCCTACTGGCTGCCCAGCAGAGCTCCTGGCCTACCTCTGATGGGAACCAAAGTGACAGCCCAACTCTGAATCACAGAGCTCCCTGAGCTTCTGATGATGCTTGGAACTCAATACCTTTGTTTTTCTGAGACACAGTCATTCAAATGAATAAACAAATCCATCCAATGATAAAAAAAAATTAATCATATATACAGAAAGGGAAATGAAGGCAGCACCAGGTTGACTAGGGAACAGGACAATTCTCCCATAGTTCTTCCTGATACAGTTTTTGGAACATTCTCTCACATATACACATACTTGTGCATGCATGGGCATATGCGCACGCAGACACACAAACCCATGTGTGCACACACACAGGTTGGGGTGGAGGAATAAAGGGAAGCTAGAGGCATAAAGACAGTGGAGAGGAATGAGTGTGGATCTCAGTTGGTGGATTCCAACTTCAATTCACTCGGGGCAAAGTCCCAGTAAAGTTCAGCCCCATGCTGTTTGAAATGCTCCCTGGCTATGTTCTCTGTAGGGTACTGTTTGAACTTCATTTCTCCAAAGCTCCCGTCTTTGGCTGTGCCTTCCCACACCAATGCATCCATGTTGATTTTTTTTCATAGAATCATCAGCATCCCCCCTTTGGGTTAGATGTCCGTTCATCCCATTTTATCCTGTGCATCATGAGACACTTGAATTTTTTCTGTGCCTTAGGGCTCCCTTCTACCACCACCTTGTGACATCCTTGTGAAGCACCACCACCCCTGAAAGGTACAGCTGCCCAGCCTTGGCCTCAATCTTGAACTTCTTGGCTGGGTTACTCAAATTTCAAATTCTATACACAGATATGTGTACCCCCTGTGAAATATCTTCCTTTAGCTTTTTAATTTTCTTGACCCTTCTCTCTTCTGCTGTTAATTTTTGGGCAGCGTTTGCTTCTTCATGTACTTTCTGTCTTTTTGCCATCTAGGCTCTGACATTGGCTTCCACTTTTGTGGGGTCTTGAATAACTTCTGTGCCTAATGTTCTCATCAAATTGGAAAGTCTTACTTTGGGTTCAGGAGGAGGCATCAAACCCAGTCTGACTTTCTCATGTAGCTCCCTCTGAACTGTCCTCTGGGTCTGTCTCCTAAGTTTCTTCTGCTCGTTCTTGGTGAGGTATACCTCTAGCGTCACTGGCTTGTCACTGTCCACTGGAGGGGTTAGCTGTGCTGGATGCTCTATAAAGTTTGTGATCCCAAAATAATTCTCTTCCTTGGGAGCTTCCCGCTAGGGTCAAATCCATTAGGGACAATGTAGGAGTACCACCACTCAATATCAGGAATCTCTCCTTCCTTGAGTTCCTGTTTTGGAGCAATGAGTGCCAGCCTGGTTGAAGTGTGAATGCCAGCGTTTTTGACTGCCTGTGAGATCTCTGCCTGCAGCTTCTCTACCTGAGCCTTTGTCCGTAATCTCTTGGCAATCTTTTCAAATTTGCCCTTGTCATGGAATTTAAAGGTACATCTCTGGTGCTGGGAAGGTGCAATAGAAACGCGAGGATCAAAAAAATGTATTGGATTCTGTTCTTCCAATAGCTTCTTTTTGAGCTTCTGTTTGAACTGTTGCTGCTTCAAAGCCCAAATGTTGGCCTTTAGTGTTGGCATTCGGTGTGTCAACTCAATCTCTTTGCCTTGGCCTCTACTGTGCAGCCTTGTTCATCCAGGGTCAGGGGTATAGGCTGTCTGGTTTTTCAGCTCCACATTTGGAGGAGAATGCCCATAGCATGAAGGTTAGTCAATTCAATCATGTTAGCATTGCCAGTAAGTCCTGGTTTCAGTGCCAGCTGAGCCCGGATGAGGGCTTGTAATTCAACTGCTTTCTGAGCCTTTTCAATGGCATCATTTACCAAGGTGGCAGCCTGAGAAGGCTGAATAGTATTGCCAATTATCAGCAGCTCTGATTGTGAGGAGGAAGCAGTCTTTTGTTGAGTGGTGGGAGGGCTAATGAAGCTCAGCTGTTTTTTTCCTTTCCTCAATCTGCTCAGTGACTGCCTCCGTCATTTGTTTGATCTATAATTTAGTCAGCATGCCTGGGCTCTCAGATGGTAGTCCAGGAATTAACTCTGGCTGCTCTTCCAACTCATCAAACCTTAGTATACATCACTTCTTCACCCCTGATGATTCTTTCGATATCTCTGAGTCATCACCAAACACCTCCTTCAGCTCTCATTTTCGACTCCTGTCACTTCTAGAATTGCAACGCTTGGAACTATGGCCCTGCTCCACTACCTCAAACAGTTTGTCAATGAACTGGAAGGTAGAATCATTAAGAAAAGGCTCAAGTGATCAGCTGTTGTCTTCTTATCCATACCCTTTCCTGCACAATTTAATGCTGCCAGGACCACTGTGGGCTCTGAGAAATCCAACACCCTTTTCACTGTCTTCTCAATCCATGGCTTCAGCTTACCCATCTTCCTATTGGCCAGGGCCATTCTGGAGAAGAAGAAACAGAAGGCAGTGAAACACTGGGATACTCCACACAGCACCTCACAAACTTTGGGCACTGAAACCACCTTTTTGGTTTCTTCAACTTCAATACAATCCCTTCAGGGTCCCCAGCAAGTAATCAAGAAATTGACATCAGTAGTCTTTCTCTTTGACCAAAGGTGCCAAGGGAGCAAGGAGGATCTCAGCTCTTTTATATCTGCCTTCCTAACAGCAAATTACTAGGACCACCCCTGGAAAATGGAAACCAACCCTGATTGTTGATATTTAAGAAGGAGGTGGGCTGAGAGTTCACACTTCATTCTGGTGGGGGAAGGGGTGTAAGCTGACATTCAAACAACCTCTAGCAGTCTGGGCAAGAGAAACCATTCCATTCTGGCTAAATTTCTCCTTTGTAAGCCAGGTCACCCCTATCTTTGATGAAGAGAGCAAGGATGCCCCGCCCCAGTCACTGCTACTAGTGTGGACTAGTCTAACTTGGATTTTGTTGACAGGGGAAAGCCCAGGCCTTGGGAGGGGCTGCAATGGGACGACATTCCTCAGCTAGAATGGGCTCTTAAGCTAGCAGAAGAGATGGCTTTTGAACTCAGAAGGGAATATTACAAATTATTATTAATAATCAAGTGATACAGCTTTAAAATTAATTTTCCTTAATGAAACAGTACAAACTCAGAGTGAGTTCCACTAGCCAAAGCCAGGATGTTTCTGAATGACAAGAGAGATGATGGAAAGACTGTTCTGTTATATTGCTGGGGAAAGAGGAGTGAACCCTATGAAAGGGACACACATTTCAGTTGGTTTTAATGTGTTCTCCTTCCATGAGATCAGCTACAGTGTTGTAGAATGTTATAACTGATGTCCATGTCTATTTTTCTTTTTTCAGTATCAACAACTCTATTAGATTAGTTTTTGGATGTAGAACAACCCACTGAGCCCTCTCTTCAGCCTGGGCCTGATCTCAGGGCCTTGTAGGCCACAGGAGGAGGCTCTTTCCTGGGGGACAATAAAACGGTAGTGTCGAATACAGTTGCCTAGAAATGAAAACTGGGTCAATGGACCTCCTGGTCCTAAACAGAGTGAAAAGAAATGAGTCTTCTTCTCAGCTCCTCCCCCACCCCCTACCCTTTTCCAGATTTCAAAGGAATAAAAGCCCATGGCAAGAGAAGAATTCACTCTTCTCAACAATGTAAGGATCTAAAACAGCTCCAAAAGACTCATGATGGAAAACACTATTCACATTCAGAGAAAGATCTATGGAGTCTTAATGCAGATCAAAGCATACTATTTGCTCTTTCTCTTTTTTGGGGGGGGAGGGTTGTTTCTTCTTTCTCAAGGTTCCTCCTATTGTTTCTAATTCTTCTTTACAACATGACTAATTTGAAAATATGTTTAATATGAATGTATATGTAGAGCCTTTATCAGATTGCAAGTCATCTTGAGAAAAGGGGAGGGGAGGGAGGTGGAAAATTTTTTTAATTAATTTATTTTAAATTATCAGCAATCACTTCCATAAGCTTTTGAGTTTTAAATTTTTCTCCCCCTCCCTCTGCATCTCCCATACATTCCTATTAAACGTATTTTCACATTTAGTGATGTAGTAAGTAAGAATTAGAACCAATAGGAGGAACCACCAGAAAGAGGAAACAAAACACAACATAAGAAAAAAAATAGCAAATAGCATGCTTCGATCTGCATTCAAACTCCATAGTTCTTTCTTTGGATGTGGATAGCATTTTCCATCATGAGGCCTTTGGAGATGTCTTAGATCCTTGTATTGCTGAGAAGGATTAAGTCTATCAATATTAGTCACAGCACAATGTGGCTGTTAACTGTATATACTGTTCTCCTGGTCTGCTCACTTCACTCAGCATCAGACCATCCAAGTTTTTCCAGGTTTTTCTGAAGTCTGCCTGTTCATCATTTCTTGTAGCACAATAGTATTCCTTTACATTCATATACCACAACTTGTTCAGCCATTCCCTAATTGGTGGGCATCCTCTCAATTTCCAATTCTTTGGAGGAGGAAAAAAACTTCAAACTCAAAAGCTTATGGAAGTAAGTGTTGAAAACTAAGAATAAATAAATAAAATTTTTTAAAAATCACTAAATCTGCCTGTGTCCCACAGCCCAACAAAATATTAGGTCCCAGTTGGGCCCCCTAGACTCCTTCTTCCTGGCTTCCACCTGTGAATCTCTGATTCATAAACTGTTTCATTCTAGCTAGGTGTAAATCTAGCTCTTCCACTTGTGTATCTCTCAGATCTCAGGTTTAGGCATTACAGGACCTAAGACCACATCACCACTAGAACTGTAAAAAGCTTATAACTTTATCTAAATAGCAAGTCTGAAACATTTTATTTGGTAAAACTGAAGATTTTTTTTGAAACCATGATTATAAAACTACTGAAATGAGATACACTTATCAAAATAGCAGTTTTTAGACAACTCTTTGACAGCTGAGTCTATAATGTAAAGTATCTAAATTACAAGAGGAGTTAGTTTTCTAACTCTGTTGGTGTTACTAATGTAACTAAGTACTAAGTATTAATGTACTTAATCAAACATGAACAGCACTAGAAAATACATATACAGCTTTACCAGTTTGAATTGACAACTGTTATTACTGGGTTGGCTTCAAAATTGGCTATCTTAAGGATCATAAGCCACTACTGTTAAAATTTCTCACTCTATAAACAACAGCTCCTTACCAAGGATCCGGAAAGGTGAGTCTGCTCACCTTTCATCTGTACCAGATGCTTATCTAACCTTACTTGCAATAGACTAAGAAGTCAAAGTTTCAGAAAATTCTTAGGGAAGGGTTGTATAATGGATAGGGATATGAATTGAATCTTCTCCCTTTAGAATTTCTGGTCCCCAAATAAAAGTAAATCACTGAACTGTAACCTGATTATGAAGCTAGATCTCAAGTTCTTAAACTATTGACACTGATTATATGTTAGTCTGGTGCCTGAATTCGACACTCAGCATTATTTCTCAAACTAGTTACTTCAAACTATCTGATACATTGTTAAAGTCTTTTTTTTAAAAAAAAGATATTTACATCAGTTTTAAACAATTAAGTTTATAAAGCAGGAGAATCAATGTCTACCTGATCACAAATGTCCCACTTAAAATGAAATCAGAATTCAGTCAATTACACCTGAATCTATTTTCCCAAATGGTATCTTATAGAATGTCTAAGCAACAGTTTCAATTATTCAGCACTATTCTTTACAAGGACTAATTATTTCAAGCACTTCCTAAGGCCTACAGTTTTTCAGCTAATCCATTGTCAAAAATTAAAAGTGCCATTCCCTACTTTTTAAGCTGTAATCTACCATAATTCTCCTAATAGGGGAGCATCCTTAAAAATCATGTTCTGATTCCATTTCAGGACCTCTTTTGACCGAATCAAATCTGGGTTTTATAACTGCTGATGGCAACATGTGAAATCTCACACATTTTTGGCAGAGCTTTTAGACTAAGAACTTACTGCTATCACTTAGCTCATTCTTAAAAATATGTGGTGAGATCCCTAGTTCCATATAATTTTTATAATTTTCCTTCAAAATACTCAAAGATCCTGACCAAATTCTTGTCATTACCTTCTCATTTGACAGCTTCATGTTTCAATCCTCTGATTTGGAGCTCAGGAACTTCCAGCTACCAAATAAAAAAGATGCCTGAAATTTCCCATATCATTCTTCTTTCAAAAATTGTCTTTAAACTTTTCTCAACATGCTTACATTTTCTTCTTTGATCTCTCTCCATATATATAATATATATATATATACATACACACACACACACACACATATACACATATACACGTGTATATCCCTCCAGTGGTCTGGAAAACCAAACTTTCCTTATTTCCTTGATATTCTCCTCTTAAACATTCATTTCACTAATTCAATTCCTATATTCATCACATTCAACCATATCTCAGACTCACTGAGATTTCACTCCACTGAATTTCTCTTTATAATTTTAGCACACATATTGTTGACTTACTCAAATCTTTACTTTCCCAGTTGTATAGGTAGTTTACCTATACATTAGGTAAGTAGGTAAATCTATTTTGCTAGTTAGCATCGTAGACAGAGCACTGACCCTGGAGTCAGGAAGACCTGAGTTCAAATCCAACCACAGACACTTGACACTTACTAGCTGGGTGACCCTGGGCAGATCCCTGAACCCTAATTGCCTCCCCCCCCAAAAAATTATCATTATTAAACTCATTGCTTGATTGGTCACAATTCAGGTATTTTTTAGGAGATCAAATCCCTTCTCTCATTCTCCCAGAAAGGGAATGAAACTTGCACTACCTGGGATAAACCATTCACAAACCCATTAAGATGTTTTTAGTAATTACAAAAACCTTTAGTGGCTTATATCCCTACTGAGGCACAGGAGTGGAGTTCTGACTTCTCTAAGCTTTATTTAGCAGCTCTTAAAAGACTTGACTGCTCAATTGCCACTTGAGGTCTGGCATGTCCTTTATAAAGACCAACTTAAAGCATTTTTCCAAATTAAACCGTGATTAATCTCTTCTCTATTTACTCTTCACTTTTCAGCATCTGGAGACAGCTAATATTTTGTTCTAAATCAAGAGTTGTGTTTTCAAATTCTGAACATTTCTTCTACAAATAGTTCTTACCAGAGTAACATACATAAGGCCACTAGAGAAAAACCTTGATCAAAGTGTACCTTAACAATAAAAATTTATTTTTGCAGTTTTAAACACACTCCCCTAATGTCTGATATGGGTGAGCAATTGTAGGAAACAGAATGCCATCAGAGAGGGAGGAATTGTAGCCCTAAGTTTGCTTAAGGATCTCCTCCCATTCTGTTTACAAGGAGACTTAGATGTAAGGAGAAAGTAGTTGTTCCACAAAAAAGAAAAAGAACCCAGGGAAGAGATGCTAGAGAACAATCTAGAAAAATGCTGAGGCTACCCTGTAATTCCCAGCAACATTTAAAATTTAGAGGCTTCATTTTCAAGTGAATATGTCTCCAACTCTAAGGCTAATGTGGGGTTAGGTGCATAACTGAGATTAGGACTTCAGGTTCTGAAATAATAAAACAAAATCTCCTAAACCAATAAATTTCATGAATTTCAAAGTCCCTTCCTTAAATAAGCTGCCCCTTTTCATGAACCAGGAAAGGATTAACATTTAAAATCCAGTTTTGTTGGCCAAGGGGCCAGACAGTTCTCAAGATTCAAATTGAACATGATCTACAAATTTGAGTTTGGGGCTCCAATCACATCTGAATTTACAGCCCTTGGTATTCAAGATAATTTCCCAATTAAAGTTTCAGTCTCAAAAGTAGGAAGAAAACCTACCCTCAAGTTGCTGCTTCTCTAAGTTAAAACAAAATTCCTTTCCACACTCAGCCTCACTTAGTCAATTAGCATTTGTTAAATATATCTTATCAGTAGAAAGGGTAGATATTTAATTTCTAAAACTGGTTGGAAAGGGGGGGATAAAAAAGAGCAACTGGAGAGAAGCTGGAGTCTAGGAAAAAGAAAAGCTATCTTTGAAATCCACAGCTGTTCCCCACCTCCCTTCTTAGGAACTGTACCATAGCTATTTCCAGAAAGCAAGGAAAGGTAATTCCTTAAGGCAGGAGGAGCTGAGGGAAGCCAGGGAACTGAAGAAGGGGCTAAGGTAGGCTGGAAATCTGAAGGCTAGATCAAAGAGGTAGCAGGTGAAAGGAGTGAGGAAGAAGAGGGTAAGCAGGGTAAGGGAGCAGAGAAGGAATTGGGGGAAAGACTGGGCTGATGCCATCAGATGACTGGATTTTGTGGCAGGATCATTTGGGGCTTCTGTCTCTCATAATAAGGCTTAAATCTTTCAAAGATCCATATGGGGGCTACAATAATTCACCAGCTGAATTAATTGTTGTCTTAAACCAAATATCTCAGAACATAACCGTTTGTTCTTGCTCTCTCTTTTTTTTTCCCCATCCCTGGCACATTGGGGAGCTCTCCCTTTTCCCACGCCATAAGGGGTTTTTCTAAGGGAGTTCCTTTTGGCACACTGTTTTTTGCTGTTTTTTGGAGATGTGTATGTGTATATATGTATATGTTATATTTGTACAAATATTTTACAGCAATATTGTTCAATGAATAATTGTGAAGAAACAAATTATTCTGAGTACTATAAACACTCAGATCAACTATAAAGGATCTATGAAGGAAGATGTTATCCACTTCCAAAGAAAGAACTGATAAATAGAAGTAAGTATAGTATGGTTAAAAATAGTTTATCAAATGTCATACTAGAAGAAATTAGACACATCATAATATTCACCATATCATGAAATTAAATGCATGGAACAAAATTATTTTTTTCAGAAATGATTTTATTTGGGTAGGTAACTGACTGAGGGCATCTCATTTGTAACCAAGATGGAATTCACAGTGTGATATTGCATTCACACTTTAAAAAATATATCTGTATGTACAGGAATTTGTAAATAGATGTAAACATGCATTACTTTCCAAGGTCCAGTTTCATTTCCTTGTCTCCCCCCACCCAAACTAAACCAAAACAAAAAATAAAAAAGGCGGAAAATTCAGCAACACCAACCTGTCCAAAACAACTTTAAAATTTAAGGAATGATAATAATAGTTAAAACAAGGAAGTCTGACAACAGCATCATGTATCACCAGAGAGTATTACTGAAGGAAAATGGAGTTTTGAACTTAGATGGTACTGGATTGTTTAAAACTTATTTTTCAGTAAAAGTAAGCACTGATTTCTAAAAGAAAATTTACTATTTACAGATAACTTCACACATTCACTAGTAGAAAGTAATCCAGTGCAGCAACAAGTGACTTTAAATTCATCAAAGTGTATAAGGTTAGATTATAACCGGCTTTGCAAGAAGCCAAACTGTAGGAGGTCAACCAGAGTTCAAGTTGACCATTCTACTTCCTTCTGTTCTGTACCATACTACAGCTGTGTAGCATTATACAAGGTACCCTAATGTTCGACTATTTTGACATTTAAATTAGATTTCAAAGGTGATTCTAAAAACAATAAAAAATTTGGGTTTTCATTTTTTTAAAAGGAAGTATTGGGAAGAAGAGGCATTTTATTATCTCATCCAAGCTGCATGTCCCAATCCTCTTACAGGAGGCATGCCAACTGTGAAGATGGGAGGTGGCACAGGGGATTGCCAACCTGGGGGGCACTACTTGGGGGCACAGCTGGAGGAAGGCAACTGACAGGCGGCATCTAAAGCCTTGGAGTATAGTGGGGAGGAACAGCCTGAGTTGTTGGCAATTGTGAAGGTGGAAAATTGGGGTTATGTGGGAGTGGTTGGTGGTAGACATTTTGGACGAAGGGTGCTAGAGAGCCTGGAACAAAATTCAATACTAATCAGATGTTATTTAGTCAGATGTATTTCCAAATTACCTTACATAGGAAAGTACCCTATCACACATAGCTCGAATACAGCTAAAGAAACTGAGGTGGAACTTACTTTCTTAACATAACCTGATTTTTAAGGGGAGCTGTTTGTTCCCATTCTAGCTAGGTATAAGCCTGACTCTTCCACTTGTGAATCTCTCTGATTTATAAACTTTCTTTTTGTGACATTTAAAAAATTTTGGATTTTGAAAAGACCTTAAATATTATCTCCACAATGGATAAATAATTGTTGTAAGGTAGAAATGTTGTGTCCTTTATTTGCAATCTCCTCAATTCTAACTCAGCAATATTTTAAAGGCATAGCATAGCAAAGGTGCAAGGTTCACCGATGATTAAAAAATAATAGTAATGTATAAAAGTTTCCTAAATCACGATGATTACAGAGTAGAAATTTATGAAAACAACCACAATGCAACAACATGGAAAAAGTCAAGATTCGTTGGCATCCATATCTTTCTCTGGGTGTTGCTCTGCAGCATCTTCTTGCTGCTGTTTCTTCCAAAGTTTGGCCATGGCCAGCAGTTTGAAGTTGGACTGGTTTGCTGCATCTTCTGGAAAGATGTAATGGTAGTACTCTTCCCAGCCAGCAACAGACTCATCTTCTGTCTGTATTTTTCTTCTCTTCTTCACTTTCTCTGGCATGAGTTTGTCCACTCTCTCCTTTTGAGATTCGGTTCCAAATTCGTCTTCAAAGTTTTGCCAGGATTCTAATAACCTGAGTCTTTCTTCCTTCTCTTCACTGTTTCTCATCATTTCGTTGGCTTCCTCATAAATTTGTCTGCACCTTTCTTCATTTCCTGCAGACAACTCAAATCGGGCAAAACTGATCCATACCTTAACATGCTGTGTTCTTTGCAGCAATCTCCGGTAGAGACTTCTGGTTTTTTCAAATTCTTCTTGCTCGGTTTCAAAATCAAGGTAGGATTTCCAAAGCACCTCTGGCATGTCTAAGTGTGGCTGGTCAATGGCTAACTCGTAGATGGCCCGGGCTCTCTCAATGTCTCCAAGAATTGTCTCTAACTCGGCAAATTTGATCCACGATGTGCAATTTTCTGGTGCATATTCCAGGAGCTTTTCATAAAGTTTCCGGCACCGGTCAAATTCTCGAAGTTGCAGCTCCAGTTCGATGTAGACTCGAAACAATTTGTTTTTGGGACACTTGCCAATAGAGGTTCCCAAAGCTCTTCTGGCAAATGGTAGATTTTTCTGTCTTATTTCAAACTGGGCATACAGAAGCCACACTTTGGCAAATGTGAACTTTTTGTGAGGAATCAGTTCCAGACAAGCTCGATATACCTCTCTGGTCCTGTCTGGATCCTTTGCCTCCAACTCTTCATAAAGTGCATAGTTGATCCAGAGGTATATATATCGCTTCCAGTGTCTCTTCTCTTGGATCGGTGGCACGTTGGTGATGGCCCTTTCATACACCTCTCGCACAATGTCTGGTTCCTCCGCATCCCTTTCCACCAATCGCAAATAATCAAACCAGGCATCGTAATTGTGGGGATTGGCCTTCACCTCCTCTTCATACTGGAATCTCCGTTTGCTCAGAATGATATCTTCAATACCTCGCCTATCCCCAAATTTCTTTTCAAAGACTGTGTAATTTTTAAAGAGCTCTTGGGCTGCCTGCTTCGAAATTCGATCCAGGGCATATTTGTAGATCACTCGTGCCCGTTCAAATTCTTTCTGGTTTTCTTCAAACTTTGCAAAGGCCACATAGAGATGTTCATCCATGTTCTCCTGTCCAAAGAAGTCCACAGCTCTTTCACATACTTTCCTTGCATGGGCAACGCAGCCAAGTTTTTCTTCAAAGCGAACATACTTGATCCAGTTCTTAACCTCAGGGTGTACCAGGATAAACCTTTGGTAAATGCCGCGTGCCCTATCCACCTCTTTATAGTGCAGTTCAAAGTTGATATAGGAGTGCCAGGCTTGCTCCTCGGGCTGCCATTCCATCCAGCGTTCAAATACTTGCCGGCCTCCAGCGATATTTCCCAACATCTCCTCCATGTAAGTGTATTTGTGCCAGAACTGGCTGACCCGGGGAAGAGTTGTGATGGCCCGATCCCAGATGTTTCGGGCGTGGTTCATTTGTCGATTCTTCATTTCCATTTCGCCATATCTTAGCCAGAGAGTGATGTTTCGGTAGTCAACATCTAAGGCACGCTCGTATATGGAACGGGCTCTTTGAATTTCTTTCAGCCTCTCTTCCCATTGGGCGTATTTGAGCCAGTTACTAATCACGGTTCTGTTCCTCCTTATATTGTCCTCAAAAGCCTTTCTTTTCCTCAGTGTGTAATCATGTAATTCTTCTCCATCTGTGATCTTCTGCTGCGGAGCTGGGGGCAGAAGCTCAAACTCTCTTTCTTTAGCTTCCCTTAAAAGCTGTTCTGCTGTGATCTGCACTTCAGCGGGGGCTTTGTTTTTCACCTTCGGCACTTTGGGGATCCGCGGCTTTCTGGCTGTGCTGGAGGCTGCCATGTTTGTGTGTATGGGCCCTCAACCTCTTCAGAGCCGGCTCCAATGCCTGCGGGGTAACTTGTAAGCTCCCGGGCCTGGTCGGATTCAATCGAGAAATTGCAGGCAAATGGTCTCTCTTTCCCAGCGACCAAGAAAGCCAAGGAGTCGGGGAGAGGCTCTCTCAGCCTCCTTTATACCCAGGACTGCCTTCCTGGGACCTCCCCTGAAAAGTGAACAGCAAGCCTGATTGGTGGGTATTTAAGGAGGAGGAGGTCTGAGTTCACGCCTCCTCCTGGTGGGGGAGGGGTGTAAACTGGCGTTCAAGCAGCAGCTAGCAATCTGGTCAAGGAAAACCATTCATTCGGTTTCTCCTTTGTAAGCCAGGTCACTCCAAACTTCAATGAAGAGAGCAAGGATGCCCCGGACTAGCTTAGCTTTTGCTGACAGGGGAAAGCCCAGGCCTTGGGAGAGGCTGCAATGGGATGGCATTCCTCACCTAGAATGGGCCAGGAAAGGTTTCTCTTTAAGCGAGCAGAAGAGATGGCCCTTGAATCTAGAAGGGAATATTACAAATTAATATTGATAATGAAATGTTACAGCATTAAAACTAATTTTCCTCAATGAAACAGGACAAACCCTGCTGAATCAGTTCCACTAGCCAAAGCCAGGATGTTTCTGAATGATAAGAGAGAGAAAGGAAAGGCTGTTCTGTTATATTGCTGAGGAGAGAGGTGTGAACCCTATGAAAGGGACATGCATTTCAGTTGGTTTTAATGTGTTCTCCTTCCACGAGATCAGTTACAATGTTACAGAATGGAGATCAGCTACAGTGTTACAGAATGTTATAGCTCCTGTCTATGTCCATTTTTTTCTTTTTTCATTATCAACAACTCTTATTAGATTAGTTTTGGGATGTAGAACAACCCACTGAGCCCTCTCTTCAGCCTGGGCCTGATCTCAGGGCTCTGCAGGCCACAAAAGGAGGCTCTTTCCTGGGGGGCCAATAAAAGAATAGTGTGGAATTCAGTTGCCTAGAAATGAAAACTGGGTCAACGGACTTCCTGGTCCTAAAGAGGGTGAAAAGGAATTAGTCCTTTTCTCCCCTCTTTCCCCAGCCCCTACCCTCTTCCAGGTTTCAACAGGAATAAAAGCCCATGACTGGAAATGAAATCACCACATCTCCCCGTGTCCACAGTGCAAACTGAGGAAGACATCATTATTAAACCCTTTTTTCTCCAAGTCAAACATCCAACAAAATATTAGATCCCATTTGGCCATCCAGGCCTCTCCTTCCTGGCTTCCACCTGCGAATATCTAATTCATAAACTGTGTCATTCCTGCTAGGTGTGAATCGAGCTTTTCCACTCATGCATCTCTTAGTTCTCATGTTCAGGCATTATAGGATCTTGAACCATATCACCACCAGAACTGAAGCAAACTTATAGCCATATCCAAATAGCAGGTCTCAAACATTTTAGCAGATAAAACCATAAAGAAGTTTTTTAAACCATTGTTATAATCCTAGTGAAATGAAATACTTAATAAAAGAGTTAGCAACTTTTAGACACCTCTTTAACAGGTGAGTCTATAACCCAACAGCATCTAAATTACAAGAGAGGTTTTTTTTTTACTACATAGGTATTAGTAATGCACTTAATTGTTCATTAACATCACTAGGAACCAATAGCTTCTTACAAATGATCCTGAAAGGTGAGTGACACAACTACCAGAAACTTATCCTGCCTCCCTTGGCAGAGACTAAAAAGTCAAAACTTCATCAAATTCTTAGGGTAATGTTGCATAATGGGTAGGTGTCTGAACTGAATCTTCTCATTTTAGAATTTCTAGTTCTCGACTAAGTTAAATCACTGGACTGTAATCTGATCATGAGGCTGGATCTCAAGGTCTTAAACTATTGACACTCTGTTTGTATGTTACTCTGCTGCCTGAGTTCAGCACTCAGTATTATTTCTCAAACTAGTTACTTCAAACTGTTAGCACAATTGGTAAAATCTTACTATCTGACATATTGTTAAAGTCTTTTTTTAAAAATATTTATATCAGTCTTCAATAATAAATCTATAACATGGGAGAATCAATGTCTGCCTGAGCACAGTTGTCCCACTTAAAATAAAACCAGAATTCAGTCATTTACACCTGAATCTGTTTTCCCAAATGGTATCTTATAGAATGTCAAAGCAATAATTTCAACTATTCAGTATTATTCTTTACAAGGACCAATCATTTCAAGCACTTCCTAAGATCTACTATTTTTCAGCTAATCCACTGTCAAAAATTGAAAGTGCCAATCCCTCCTTTTAGACTCTAACCTACCATACTTCTCCTAATAGGGGAGTGTCCTTAAGACCACATTCTGATTCAGTTTCAGGACAAATTTAAATTAAATCCAGGTTTTATAACTGCTGATGACAACATGTAAAATCTCAAAAATTTCTGACAGAGCTTCAAGATTGAAAACTGAATGCTATCACTTACCTCATTCTTAAAGACACTTAGTGAGACTTCTAGTTTCCAGTAATTTTTTCCTATTTTCCTTCAAACTACCCAAAAAAATCTGACCAAATTCTTGTCCCCACCCTCTTACTTGGCAGCCTCATGTTCCTATCCCCTGATTTGGAGCTCAGGAACTGCCAGCCACCAAATAAAAAAGATACCTGAAATTTCCCATATCATTCTTATTTCGGAAAGCTTCCTCAAACTTTTCTCAACATGCTTACATTTTCTTAATCTCCCTCTGTGTGTATAAATTTAATATAAAGTAAATTAGCATAACATAAAATGATTATATGAAGTGTTAATACAAAATAACACCTCAGAGCGAACTTTAAGAGGCAGAAATAATTGAAAGTCAGGGTAAAGTTCTCCACCATGGAGGATATTAGCAAAGACCCTACCTCCCCGGGTAGTAGTTTGACCTGATTGAAATGCAAATACCTTGGCTAGGAGGCTACAGAATCACAGAAAACAGGCCCTGGGGACTGCTGTGTAGGTAGCAGCCTCAGCTTCTGAAATTTTTGCCTCAAGGACAGCATGCGGGATGGATATCTGATCTGGGGGAAGATTGAAGGGCCATCCAGCAGTGCTGAACTCTGGGACAAGATGAACTGACCTGACCAGGTCCCTGGCTATAGGCAATGAGGAATGAGTTCATGCTGGGTGAGTCGCATCACAGAGAGTGGGGACCCTGCTGGCTGTGGTCACTCACTGAGGCCCTGATTTTGATTCCAGGGTAGAAGCATGAGCTGAAGCTTTCAGTTGCCAAGAGACTGCATGGAATAAGAGCATTGGCAGTGGGTGATGGCTTGTGGCTCAGGGGAGGAAAGGAATACCTGAAGTCAGGCCCCCAGAGAGATCTCAGAAAACAATAGCACAAAAAACCTGAAGCCTGAGATATTATGCCCTATACCTAAGGACTAGAGCCCAACTTTGACACAAAGTCCTCAGATGAGAAATATGATGTTGCTGGTGATGATGATGATTGGTGGTGGTGATAATGATGATAAAGCAAAAGAGAAAGAATCCACCCATAGGTAGTTACTATGGTAATGGAGAAGATCTGAGTTCAAACGCAGAAGAAGATAGTGAAGTTAAAATAACTACTTCAATGCACTCTGGAAAGATGGTGGAGCAGGTCAGAAATTTCCAGGCTTTCCAGATTTCCTCCACAAACAGACAGAAAATTGCCATGAAATGAAAGTAGAGAAGCAAAAATAAAGGAGTATAGCAGTCTTCCTCTGAAGACAAATGGAGAGGACCTCGGAAAAGATGGGAACTCCTGTGGCTGAGGTTTGGCCTGAGTGAAGTGTAGACATCTCCAGGCCAACTCCTTTCTGAGTTCAACAAACAAATAACAATTAGCAGGCCCTGAGGCAGTTTTGTCAGGAGGCAGACTAGGCCTTAGGATATTTTGCCTCAACTTTCACCTCACTCGTGGCTGTAAGAAATTTCACCTCAGAAACTTTCACCTCACAAATTTATGCCTCGTGAACTTTGATCTAAGAAGCAGCAGACGGGCTGAGTGGGGAAAGATTGAAGGAATTTAGTGGTGCTGACCAGAAGTGATACGAGGCTGTAGCTGTGGATGAGGAAGAACAATCACGTGCCCAGTGAGTGCAGTTCCACAGGAAGCAAGAAACATTTTTGGGACAGCATGGCTGGAGGCCCAAACTGTGGCTTAGGAAAGGAGAGGAGTCCCAGAGGTTAAGCCCCTGAACATAATTCAGAAAATAACAGTAAGGAGAACTTGAGACCTAGGGCAACATTACCCAAACTTGGGATTAAAACTTGACTATAATAATAAGCTGCAAAAAATAAAATAAAACAAAAATGAGCAAGTAAGGGAAAAAGAACTTGACCATAGATAACTATAAAAATCTGAGTTCATATTTAGAGGAAGATAGTGAGGTTAAAAAAAGAAACCCACTCCTACCCCAAATTGAATCAGAATATGATTTTTAAGGATGTTCCCCTATTAGGAGAAGTATGGTAGGTTAGATTCTAAAAGGAGGGATTGGCACTTGAAATTTTTGACAGAGGATTAGCTGAAAAATAGTAGATCTAAGGAAGTGCTTGAAATGATTGGTTCTTGTAAAGAATAATACTGAATAGTTGAAATTATTGCTTTGACATTCTGTAACATACCATTTGGGAAAATAGATTCAGGTGAGAAAAACTAGGAATTCTAAAGAGATTTTTAAAAAAGATATTTCCATCAGTCTTTAACAATAAATCTATAACACAGGAGAATCAACATTTGCCTAATCACAGTTGTCACAAGCCCAAAAAGAGCTCTTGGAAGAGCTTAAAAAGGAATTGAAAAATCAAATAAGAGAGATGAAGGAAAAATTGGGGGGGGGAGCAACCTAAAAAAAAACATGAAAAGAAAGTTCAATTTGAAAAAGAAGTACAAAATCTTAAGGAAGAAAATAACTCCTTGAAAACTAGAATTGGCTAAGTGGAATTGAATGATGTTATAAGACAACAAGAAATAATAAAACTAGGAAAAATAGAAGAGAATATGAAACATCTTCTTAGAAAAAACAACTGATCTGGAGAACAGATTGAGAGAGAATATAAAAATTGTCAGACCACCTGAAAGTTATGATAAAAAGAAAAAAGAATCTGGATACAATATTATAAGAAATTATTAAGGGAAATTGCCCTGAAGTTCTAGAACAAGAAGGTAAAGTAGAAATAGAAAAAAAAGTCTACTGTTCACCACCTGAAAGAGATCCCAGGAAGAAAGCTTACAGGAATGTCACTGTCAAGTTTCAAAACTGCCAGGCTAAGGATAAAATATTGCAAGTAACAAGAAAAAAGATTTTTTAAACTGTAGAAATACAGTCAGGATTTCACAAGACCTAGCAGCTTCTACACTAAAAGACCATAGGTCTCAAAATGTATTTTGAAGATCAAAAGAGCTGGGGTTGCATTCAAGAATAACCTACCCAGTAAAGTTAAGTATAATTCTGAATAATGAAAAAAAGGACATTTGACAAACTAAAAGACTCTCAGATACTGATTTTTTTAATATATACTTTTAAAAATTTTTTTATTTTATTTTATTACTATTTTTTCCTCCCTCCCCACCCACCCTCATTGAAAAGGCAAGCATCTTGATACAGGTTATGGATATGTAGTCATGCAAAACACTTCCATAGTAGTCCTGTTGTGAAAAACTAAGCATATTTCCCTTCATCCTATCCTACCCCCATTTATTCTATTCTCTCTTTTGACCTTGTCCCTCCTCAGAATTGTTTGCTTTTGATTACCCCCTCCCCTAATCTGCCTTCCCCTCTATCAACCCCCTGCTCTCTTGTCCCCTTCCCACCTTATTTTCCTATAGGGTAAGATAGATTTTCATACCCCATTGTGTATATTATTCCCTCCTTAAACAAAATCCGATGAGAATGAGATTCACTCATTACCTCTCATCTTCCCCCATTTCCCCTCCACTGTAAAAGCCTTTTCTTGTTTGTTTCATGTGAGATATTTTACCCCATTCTACTTCTCTCTTTCTCCTTCTCCCAGTATAATCCTCTCTCACCCCTTAATCTTATTTTCCAGATATCACCCCTTCATCTTCAACTCACTCTGTGCCCTCTATCTATTTATCAATCTATCTATACATACATATAATTTTTTTCCTTCCCACTACCCTAATACTGACAAAGGACTCATGAGTTACAAATATCTTTCCCTGCAGGAATGTAAACAGTTCAACCTTAATAAGTCTCTTACGACTTCTCTTTCCTATTTATCTCTTCCATGTTTCACTTGAGTCTTGTATTTGAAAGTGAAATTTTCTATTCAGCTCTGGTATTTTCCTCAGGAATGTTTGAAAGTCCCCTATTTCATTGGAGGATTATACTCAGTTTTGCTGAGTAGGTGATTCTTGGTCGTAGTCCTATCTCCTTTGCCCTCCAGAATATCATACTCCATATCCTCTGGACCCTTAATGTAGAAGCTGCTAAATCTTGTGTTATCCTGATTGTGTTTCCACAATACTTGAATTGTTTCTTTCTGGCTGCTTGCAATATTTTCTCCTTGACCTGGGAATTCTGGAATTTGGCTACAACATTCCTTGGAGTTTTCCTTTGGGGATCTCTTACAGGAGGTGATCGGTAGATTCTTTCAATTTCTGTTTTGCCCTCTGGTTCTAAAATATCAGGGCAGTTTTCCTTGATCATTTCTTGAAAGATGATGTCTAGGCTCTTTTTTTGATCATGGCTTTCAGATAGCCCAATAATTTTTAAGTTCTCTCTCCTGGATCTATTTTCCAGGTCAGTTGTTTTTCCAATGAGATATTTCACATTCTCTTCTATTTTTTCATTCCTTTGGATTAATGTTACAGTGCTACTTTCAGATACTTATGACAAAAAGACCAGAACTCAATGGAAAATCCAATATAAAAAATCCAGAAGAAATATAAGGAAAACATTAAAGACTATTTATAAGATACTTATGATGGTCAAACTGTTTACTTCTTATATATGAAAATGTTATCAGTATTCTTAAAACTGTCATCATTACTAAGGTACTGTGAAAGAAAGGTTGGGGCTGAGTTGTGTATGATGGGGTGATTCTAAACAACAACATTGAGTAGGAAAAGGCTAAATAAAAGGAGCAATTATCTCTTACAGACAGGGTGTTAAATGAAGGACTAATACAGAGGAAACCAGTGGGTGGAGGGCTGGTAATGTTAGACCCTTACTCTTATCAGATCTGGGTTGAAGAAGAAACAATGCTTGTATCTGGAAGGGTATAGAAGTCTTCTGAACTTGTAGAGAGGTGAAAGGACCTGGGGAAAGGGGAGAGAAGGGTCTATATTAAGATATAGGGGTATGGGGGGAGAAGATAAGGGAGGGACTTTTGGAAGGGTGGGTAAAATAAGGGATAGGAGACAATAAGGAATAGGAGGATAAGGGGAGCAGATAACATAATAGGAATACAGGAAAAAGAGAGAGGCTGAAAAGAAAAAAGTGAATAAAAATAAGATGAAGGAAATTGAGAAATAGTAGTTATAACTTTGAATGTGAATGGGATGAACTCACCTGTAAAATGGAAATAGATAGCAGAATGGATTAAAAATCAGAATCCAACAATATGTTGTTTACAAGAAACACATTTAAGAATGAGAGTTACACACAGTTAAAATGGAGGGTTGGAGTAGAATTTATTATACTTCAACTGATGAAAAAAAGGCAGGGATAGCCATTATGATTAAAGACAAAGTTAAGGCTAAGATAGATTTAATTAAAATTAATAGAGGGTAACTACATTTTGATAAAAGGTACCATAGACAATGAAGCAATATGAATACTGAATCAAATGCCATAGCATCTAAATGTTTAAAAGAGAAGTTAAATGAATTAAAGGTGGAGATAAATAGTAGTTCTATAGTAATAGGAGACTTTAATTTTCCCCTCTCAGAACTAGATTAATCTAACCAAAAAAAAATAAGAAAGAAGTGAAGGAAGTGGATAGAATTTTAGACAAGCTAGATATGATAGCTATCTGGAGAGAACTGAATGGAAATAGAAAGGAATACACATTTTTCTTAGAGGTACATGGTAAAGACAGATCATAAGGGCATAAAAATTTTAGAGATAAAAACAGAAATATTAAAAGTATGCTTTTCAGATCACAAGGCAATAAAAATTATATTTAATAAGGGAGCATGGAAACATAGATTAAAGACTAATTGGAGACTAAACAACCTAATCTTAAATAATGAGTGGGTTTGAGGCACATAGATGGCACAGTGGATAGAGCACCAGCCCTGGAGTCAGGAGGACCTGAGTTCAAATCTGGCCTCAGACACTTGACACTTACTGGCTATGTGACCCCAGGCAAGTCACTTAATCCTGATTGCCTCATCAAAAAAAGAAAGAAAAGAAAAGAAAAAAGAATAAGTAGTTCAAAGAACAAAGCATAGAAACAATCAATAATTTCATTAAAGAGAATGACATTAATGAGACAGCATATCAAAAACCTAAGGGATTCAGTAAAAGCAATGATCAGAAGAAAGTTTATATCTCTAAATGTTTACATCAATAAAACAGAGAAAGATCAAACCAATGAATTGGGTATGCAATGAGAGGGAAAAAAAAACTAGAAAAAGAACTAATTGAAAATCCCCAATTAAATGCCAAATTGGAAATCCTAAAACAATTAAAGGTGAAATCAATAAAATTGAATTTAAGAAAACCATTGAGTTAATAAATAAAACTAGAATTTGTTTAATGAAAAAAAATAAAATAGATAAATCATTGTTTAATATGATCCAAGAGAGGGAAGAAAAACAAATTACTAGTATCAAAAATGAAAAGGGTGACTATATCAGTAATGAAGATGATATCAAAGCAATTATTAGGAGTTATTTTGTCCAATTATATGCCAATAAATTTAACAATTTGAGTGAAATGGAAGAATATTTACAAAAATCTAAACTGTTTAGATTAACAGAAAAAGAGAAAAAATAAACCTATTTTAGAAAAAGAAGCTGAACAGGCCATAAATGAGCTTCCTAAGAAAAAAGCATCAAGACCAGATGGATTTACAAGTGGATTTTACTAAACATTTAAAGATTAACTAATTCTAATATTAAATAAATTATTTGGAATACTAGACAGAGAAAGTGTCCTATTGTTTTATGAAACAAATATGGTGCTGATACCTAAAGCAGGAAGACAAAAACAGAGAAAGAAAATTCTAGATCAATTTCATTAATGTATATGAATTCAACAATTTTAAATAAAATACTAGCCAGGAGACTACAACAATATATCACAGATTATACATGGTGACCAAGTTGGATTTATTCCAGGAAGACAGGGATGGTTTAACATGAGGAAAACTATTAACATAATTTATTATATCAATAATAAAAATAACAAAAATCATATGATTTTATCAACAGGTTCGGAAAAAGCTTTTGACAAAATGCGACACTCATTCCTATTAAAAAGCATAAATATAAGTGAATTTTTCCTTAAAATGAAAAGAAGCATCTGTCTAAATCCATCAGCAAGCATTATTTGCCATGGGAATAAGCTACATACCATCCCAATAAGATCAGGAGTAAAACAAGGATGCCCATTATCACCAACATTATTCAATGTTGTATTAGAAATGCTTGCAATGGCAAGAAGAGAAGAAAAAGTAATTGAAGGAATCAGAATGGGTCATGAGATAATAAAACTATCTCTCTTTGCAGATGATATGATGATACACTTGGAAAATCATGTAGATTCAACCAAAAAGTTAGTTGAAACAATAATTTTAGCAGAGTAGTAGGGTATGAAATAAGCCCACATAAGTCATGAGCACTTCTATATATCACCAACAAAACCTTGAAAGAAGAGATAGTAAGAGGTATTCCATTTTAAAAAACTGTACACTGTATAAACTAACTGGGAATATATCTGCCAAGACAAATGCAGGAACGAAGTAAACATAATTATAAAACACTTTTTATACAAACAAAGTCAGATTTAATTAATTGAAGAAATAACAATTGTTCGTTGGTGGGCAAAGCCAATATAATAAAAAATAATGACAATTCTACCTAAACTCATCTCCTTATTCAATGGCATCCCAATTAAATTACTAAAAAATTATTTTATTGAGATAGAAAAAATAATACTAAAATTCATTTGGAAGAATAAAAGGTCAAGAATATCAAAGGAATTTATTTAAAAAAAGTAAAGAAGTTTAGCAGTATCAGACCTTAAACTATATCATAAGGTAGTAATTATCAAAACTATCTGCTATTGGCTAAGAAATAGAAAAGTGGACCAGTGGAACAGAGCAGACATACACTACACAGTAGCAAATGATTATAGTAATCTTCTGTTTGATAAATGTGAAGATTTAAGCTTTGGGGATAAGAATCTACTATTTGGTAAAAAAAAAAATCAGTCTGACAGAAATTGGGTGTAGATCGATATATGATGCCACTTACCAAGATATGGTCAAAATGTACATATGACCTAGATATAAAGGGAGATATCATAACAAAACTACTACCTATCAGACTTATGAATAGTAAAATAATTTATGAATAAAGAAGAAACAGAGAGAATTGTGAAATGTAAAATGGATGATTTTAATTACATTACATTAAAACTTGTGTACAAATAAAATCAATATGGTCAAGATTAGAAGGAAAGCAGAAAATTGGGGGGGGGGATTGTAGACATTTTTTCAGATAAGGGTCTCATATATCAAATACATAGAGAACTTTCTCAAATTTATAAGACTATGAGTAATTCCCAAATTGGTAAGTGGTTCAAAGGATATGAACAGGCTGTTTTCTACAAAAAAATCAAAACTACATAGAGTCAGAGGAAAAATGCTCCAAATCATTATTGATTAGAGAAATGTAAATTAAAACAACTTTGAGACATCTCACATTGACTAAAATGATAGGAGGGGAAAATGACGAATGTTGGAGGGGATGTGGAAAAATTGGGACATTAATACACTGTTGGTAGAACTGCGAACTGATCCAACCATTTTATAGAGCAATCTACCCAAAAAGTTATAAAATTGTGTTTACTCTGTGACTCAGAAATACCACTATTAGATTTGTTTCCAGAGATGACCAAGGAAAAAGGAAAAGAACCTATATATTCTAAAATATTTATAGCAACTCTCTTTGTTGTGGCAAAGAATTGTAAACTGAAGGGATGCCTGTCAATTAGGGAATGACTAAACCAGTTGTACTATATGATTGTGATGGAATACAACTGCACTGTAAGAAATGATGAGCTGGTTGATTTTAGAAAAATATGGAAACACGTATGAAATAATGAAAAGTGAAGCAATTCTAAAATATATAGAGAGAACTGAGTCAATTTAATAAGAATACAAGTCATTTCCCTAATTGATAAATGGCCAAAGGATATGAACAGGCAGTTTTCAGAGGAAGAAACTAAAGCCATCTGTAGTCATATAAAAAATGTTCTAAAGCACTACTGATTAGAGAAATGCAAATCAAAATTACTCTGAGGTACCATATCACACCTCTCAGATTGGCTAACATGACAAAACAGGGCAATGATAAATGTTGGAGAAGATGTGGGAAAATTGGAACACTAATGCATTGTTGGTAGAGTTGTGCAATAATCCAACCATTTTGGAGAGCAATTTGGAACTATGCCTAAAGGGCTATAAAATTGGGCATACCCTTTGACCCAGCAATACCGCTTCTAGCTCTGTATTCCAAAGAGATCATAAAATTGGGAAAAGGACCCACATATACAAAAATATTTATAGCAACTCTATTTATGGTAACAAAGAACTGAAAATTGAGGGGATGCCCATCAATTGGGGAATGGCTGAACAAGTTGTGGTATATGAATGTAATGGAATGCTATTGTGCTATAAGAAATGATGAGCAAGCAGACTTCAGAAAAACCTGGAAACACTTACATGAACTGATGCAGAATGAAATGAACAGAACCAGGAGAACATTGTACACAATAACAGCAACATTGTACAATGACTGACTTTGATAGACTTGGCTCTTCACAGCAATGCAAGAATCTAAGACAACTCCAAAGGACTCATGATGGAAATTGCTATCCACATCCAGAGAAAGAACTATGGAGTCTGAATATAGATGAAAGCATGCTATTTGCTCTCCTATGCCTTTGTTGTTTTGCTTTATTGCTTCATTCTCGTGGTTCCTCCCATTAGTTCTAATTGTTCTTTACATCATGACTAAGGGGAAAATATGCTTAATATGAATGTATACGTAGAGCTTATATCAGATTGCACGCCCTCTTGGCAGGGGAGAGGAGTGGGGGGGGGGAGAAAACTTAAAACTCAAATCTTATGGAAGTGAATGTTGAAAACTAAAAATAAATTAATTATCAAGAAAAAAAGAAAAATGAAGTGAGCAGATCTGAGAGAACATTGTAGACAGTAACATCAATATTGTTCAAAGAATAATTGTGAACAATCAAGTTATTCTGAGTACTATAAATACATCAACTATAAAGGTCCTATGGAGGAAGATGCCATCCACCTTCAGAGCAAGGACTGATAAATAGAAGTAAGCATAGTATGTTTTAAAAAATAATGTAGCAAATGTTACACTAGAAGAAAATTTAGAAACATTATAATAATATTCACAATATCATGAATTAAAATGCATGGAACAAAATTCTTTTTTTTCAGAAATGTTTTTATTTGGGTAGGTAACTGACTGAAGAAGTCTCATTTATAGCCAAGATGGACTTTCACAGTATGATGTTACTTTCATATTTTTAAAATTTATCTATATGTACACGAGTTTGTAAATAGATGACAATATACATTACTTTCCAAGGTCTTGTTCCTATTCCCTTGTCTCCCTCCACCAAAAAACAAACAAATAAGCAAAAAACATTAGCATTCAGCAAGGCTAACCTATCCAAAATAATTTTAAAATTAAAAGACTGAAAATAACAGTTAAACCAAGAAGATCTGACAACAGCATCATGTATCACTAGAGAATGTTACTGAAGAAAAATGGAATTTTGACTTTAGATGATACTGGATTATTTAAAACTTACTTTCAGTAGAAGTAGGCACTTATTTCTAAAATGAAATTTGCTCTTTAGAGATAACTATTGAGCAAATATGGCTGGTTCACATGTTCACTAGTAGAAAGTAATCCAGTGCAGCAACAACTGACTTTATCTTCATCAAGTGTATAAAGTTAGATTATAATTGGCTTTGCAATAGTTATACAAGAAGCCATACTGTAGGAGGCTCACTGGAGTTCAAGTTCACCATTCCACTCCCTTTATGTACTGCAATTATGTAGCATTATATAAGGTACTCTGATGTTCAACTATTTTGACATTTAAACAAGAATTCAAAGGTAAGTGATTTTTTTAAATGAAAAAAATTATTTTTTAAAGGTGTGAGAGAGAGAAGCAGCATCATGTTATGTCATCCAAGCTGCATGTCCCAATCCTCTTACAGGAGGCATGCCAGGTGGGAGGAAGGAAGGTGGCATTGAAGGTTGCCCACCTGTGAGCACAGCTGGAAGAGAGTAACTGGCAGGTGACATTGAAAGCCCTGGAGAAGGGTAGGGAGGAACAACATGAGTTGGAGGCAATCGTGGAGGTGGAAAGTTGAAGTTGTATGTTGGTGGGGGAAAATATCCAGAGGTTGGTGGGGGAATTATGGGTGGTGGAAATGATACTGGGAGATGCAGAACAGGTGGCAGATGGTTAAGAGGATATATGCAAGAATGATATGGCAAGGGAGTGGGTTGTCCATATGCTGGAGGCAGAGCCCCATAGACTGGTCCTTTTGTCTTCATCATAGATTGCAGACTTTGATAACCCTCTCCTGATATACAGGAATTTGTATTTGACATTCCAGTGATATAGCTGGAAGGTGGTGGGGGGAGGTGGGGTTGAGGAAGAGGAGGTAGCTGATGGACAGGGGCAGGATAACTTTGAAGAGGAATCTGGACTTTTAGTAGCCCACCAGCCTCCACTTTGCCAATCTGCTTGCCCTCACCCATTGAAATTGCAGCTGCGAGGGTTGGCTTACATTCTGGAGATGGATGTATAGGTAGTCTTGGTGGACGTGTGGTCTCAGTTTGAGGTATTTTAAATATTGGTGGTTCTGCTGCCTTGTTGTCTTCCTCGTGAGAAACAATCAGTGGTTGTTCAACCTGCCTGGGAGGGCTAGGCTGAGGAGATGGTATCTTAGATTGTTGTGCTTGCTTCTGTTGCTGCTTCTGGGCTGTCTTCTGGGACTCTTTCTGTTGTGGCCATAATTGTTCAGCATTTTGAGATTGCTGTGACTGTTGTACTGAGGGCATTTGAGGTGTTGACTGAAGAGAGGCTGGTTGCTGCAACTGATGAGGAATATAATGAGGCATCTGTTGGTTTTCTTGTGAATAGAGATCCAGGATCTGGTGGCAAATGTCTTCTAGTACATCAACAGGTACATCTTGAACAAACTGTTCCCATCATCTCCTGTATGTTGGTTCTAATGTCCATTCCTGTATTTCAAATTTGCATAAACGACCTGCCATGTACATGACTGAGACTGCTACAGTCTCAGGTTCCCATTGTAGTGATAATGTAGTAGACAAGCTGTCACTTACAAATGTCCATGCCATTTGAACCAGTTTTTGAATTTTGTCCTTATTACCTTTGAGTTGTTTGGCATATTTGAGGAGAAATTGGTAGGGATGTTCCACTTGCAAATCAAATTTTAGGGTCTGTAACAAAAGTCTCTCCAGAGCAATAACTTCTTCCTTTGGGTCATCTCCAAACTGACCAAACTGTACATCATTCAATAAGCTACGAGCTGTTTTGAGAATATCTTTACATTTTTTAGGAGTTTCTTCCACTGTCCCTGCCAAAAAGAGACCGCACACTCCTGTCACGTGTCTTGGGAATCGTTTAAATGAATGAAACATGTAGAAACGATGAAAATAAATTATTCCAGTAGCCAGGGTATCATAGCCTAGTCCCATACGTGTTCCTACATCAAAGATGAACCTGGCACCCTCTTGGAGGTATTGGGCTTCGGTAGTTGGATCCAGGCCTTCTAACTGTGAAGGTGTACAAGTAAAGTCTTTTTTATCCCAGTACCAACACGGTCGTGTGAGGTCCAGCTTTGCCAAAATTACTGGAGGGCTGGAGTTTTCTTTATTCTCCTCCATTTGTTGAAGTAAACTTGTTCTTATTCCAAAGGTTTCCTGAGTAAGTTAGAATCTTGCCTCCTCACCAACTCCTTAGCATCATCTCTCAATGCTGACTGCAGCCGTTTTAGACAGGGGTGCCAGGGAGCCTGGAACAAAAATCAGTACTAATCAGATGTTATTAATTTAGTCAGATGTATTTCTAAATTATCTTGCATAGAAAATCATCCTATCACATGTGGCTTTAATATAGCTAAACAAATTTGGTGGGATTTGCCTTCTTAAATCTGTGATCTGTAATGTCAGCTGATTTATAAACTTCCCATTGTGGCTAGGTGTGAAGCTAGTTCTTCCTTTTGTGAATCTCTCCAATTTATAAACTTACCCATTCTAGCTAGATATAAAGCTAGCTCTTCTTCTTGCTAATTTCTTTGATTTATAAACTTCCCCATTTTAGCTAGGTGTGAAGCTAGCTCTCCTACTTGTGAATCCCTCAATCCCAATTAAGCCTGGGTGGGAAAAGGCTTTCCAGGTATGGTTTCTTAAAAATACAAGAGACTTCTGAGCTGGCACAGTTCTTGAATAGAAAGGCCAAAAGAATCCATTCCCTCAGAGCCCAAATTTCGAACTAGATGTACCCCATCAGAGATTTGCAATCACACAACAACAACAGCAAATCTGCTATATAATTTCACATCTCTGTAAGAACTTTGTGAATTAGGGAACCAGGCATTAGGTCTCTCAATTTTCTTAAGCAAGAACACTAAGAGTATGACCACCAAAGCTTCTCACCTAGAAAATATAATTTTCTCAACTCCCTACCTCCAGATTTTGGAGAACCCTGTTGAGAATCAACTCACTGTCTACTTATGACTTCTTCAGCCCTTCAAGCTTCAGAAAATGCCAAAGTGGAGATCTTTTTTTTAACACCCCCGATTTTTTAAAGGTACTCCTTTAAAACTAAGAATCCAACTACCTTCAAAGATATATCTTTCAATCTTGTTTGGAGAGATCTTTGAGAGGTGAATTAATTCCCTGCCAAGGATGGCCCAGGAAATGTACCCAAGTTTTAAATGTTGCCAATTTTTTCCAAATTTTCTAGGCTGCAACCTTCTAACATAAACTAGGTCACAAAATAAAATACACAAGATTATTCACTCACCCTTGGGTTTTTTTTTTTCCTGGAGAAGATCTTGCTGTCACAAGTAAGGAGAGAGTCGATCACAACCACAAATTTCCTAACAAGAAGTTCTCACTTTGAGGACAATTTTTTCCACTTGAGCCACATTAAAATAAAAGGCAGACTTCTGATAAGGATATGACATGGGCAGCTCCCATTCCCTTTCCTTTGTGGTTGCCAGAAAATAATCAAGAAATTGAGGTCAGTGGTCTCTCTTGGTGACCAAAGATGCCTAGAGAGCAGGGAGCACCTCAGGCTGCTTTATATCCAGGTTTGCCTTCCTGACAAGTAAAAGGCAACCCTGATTGGCAGATATTTAATGAGGAAGTGAGCTGAGAGTTCTCAACTATTCCTATTGGTGGGAGGAGTGGAAGCTGTGATTCAAGGAGCCTCTAGTCTGGCCAAGGGAATCCACTCCATTCAGGATTTCTCTGGTTAAGTTTCTTTTTTGTAAGCCAGGTCACACCAAACTTTGATGAAGGGAGCAGAGAAGGGAATGTTACAAATTATTATTAAAAATGAAATGATAAAGCATTAAAATTAATTTTCCTCATATCTCCTTTGATTCTCTGAGAGACACAGTTTCCTCAGTGAATCACTGACCAATAATTATCAAATCTAAGGACTGACCCATAGTTATCACATTTTCATGTTGCTTTTTTAGCTTCTGATCTCAACTGAAATATCTCCATTGACCCATAGCTCTCTGCTACAACATCCTCAAATTTTGTTTTTTATTTTTGTTTCTTAACTTGTTCTTTCATTCTTTGGTAATACCTTTTAAACCAGTTTGATCCATCACCTGCTATCATGGAAACTTGAGGTTAAAAAAATGTGACTTCAGTATATGCTATTTCAGGTACAATTTCATAAACTTTACAAGTGATGGGCAAATAATCTTAGACGAAACTTACTCTACATTATAAGCGGGCTTAAAATTTCACCCTCATTTGTGCAAAGAGTGTTCGTAATGTAAGCCATTTCATCACTTAGGAATTTCACAACACATTGTTGATAAGAGTTTATGACTAGATGGTCCCAAGAAACCTTCTAAGTTTACAAGCAAAGAGATTTGAAAAGATCTTTTTCTTGTACTTTTCTCAAATAGTAATCAATTATCAATTTTCCATTTTAAAGTATACTCTATTAAATGCTTCATAGGTTTTTAACCTTATCATAATAACCCTTAATAACTTAATGAATAATTTCACAGTTTTTGTAAGTGATATTCAAGTCATTGCAGATAAAACTTCCTCTTTACTATAGGAAGACCAAACTAGGTTTAAGATAAGGATTTGTGAAGAAAAAAAATTTTTTAAGAAGATAAGGATTTGTGATGATTAAAAAGGTTTGAGAGACATAGTTGCTGGATAATTTAATAATTTTATTAATAAGACCAGCAGGTTATTAGTAAAAGAATGGTCATTTGGCCATCTCTCTTAGACCAAAGACAATCTTGGCAGGCAGGGCTCACAGTTTATATATCCTTCTTAATGAGGGGCTGAGGTCACCCATCATCATGTCACCCTTAGTTCAGAGAAAATATCCCTATACTAGACCACTCCCAGCCTTGGGCTATCTATACAAAAGAATCTGTCTCCACTCAAGTTTGAGTAGAACACAATGGGGTTCTCCACCTTAAATTAAATTCCTTGTAAGGTTGGGTGGGGTCTGGCCAAGATAAGGAGAGTTAGTCCAATCAGAGAGAAATGATTATTAATAACCAATATCTTGGGGAGATTCAGAGGCTCTCTCTTTTCAAATGCCTGATTTTTAAAAGTTCAGTCTTTTGAAGGACGTTACTGATAGAGAGAGCATTAAGTGAAAACAGTTACTTGGTGATAATCACCATCTGAGAACTTCTCTCTATTCTGTTTTAGTTGATTGAAATGGGAAAAGAAATCTCAGGGTTGGGAGAAAAATGCTAGTCATATGATGAAAAGGCACAGAGTCAAGGTCTTGCTGCCAGGTAACAGTGAACTTGGCAAAACTTTGAGTACTGCTGGGATTCATGACTAATAGATCAGGCCTCTGGAAAGTATTCTCAATTAATTGAGATTCTAAGGTGAAATGTCCCTATGATTTTTTTTGTCTTTATCCTCATATTTTGAAACCATTTTCTTGCCTTAATTTGGGCAATTCCCTGTCTTCTGGATAGGTGTTCCATCTATGAAGATTCCACATATGAATTCTGCTTAAAATGGTCATGCTACTCCAGAAACTCTCCCTGGCTGTAGGCTGTCCTCTTCTTGATGTTATTTTCCTTACTGGAACTGTCACTCAAGGACTTATACTTGGACTTGTATTTAAGGGATGAATACTTGCTAATAGAAACTAGTGAGTTAACCAAGGGTCTGTTACTATTGCTAAATTTTGATGGACCAATCACTGTTGACCTCAGAGTGCTCATGTGACAGGCCAACAGCAGATGGTTGGAATGGAAAAAAAATCACAGACTTGGTGATTTTTATTATGATAACATGAAAAAGCAACCCCATATGGGGACAAATTCTAGGACTGATCCATTCCATAGATTCACAAAACATAGCTAGGCTTCAGACAAAATTGGAACAAGTTGTTATAGTTGCTTATTGATGGTCACCATTTGGGAATGGAGCTGACTTTGGTTTTTGTTCATTGAAATAAGAGCAGAAATCCCAAGGCTGGGAGAAATAATACTACTCTTTAAATGAAAAGGGACAAATGGAATCTTCTTGTGAGGTAATAGCAAGCTGGGAAACACATTGAGTACTACTGGGGTTCATCACTAACAGGTCACACACCTGGAATATGTTCTCTTTAATGGAGATTATTGGGGTGAAACATCCCTCTGATTTCTTGTCTTCATCCACATGTTAACACCTTGGGCACTACTTGGGTACCTTGAGTACTGAGTTCATGACTGAAAAGTCAGGCAACTGCATAGTATTTCTATTAACTGAGATTCCTTGGGTGAAACATCCTTTGATTTTCTTCTTCATCCTCATATTCTCAAACCATTTTCTCACATGACTGTCCATGTCATCTAGTCTTCTAGATACTTGTTCTATCTTTGGGAAATCCATATATGAATGACTGTTGAAATGGACATGTAGTTTCTGAAGCTGTATGTGGCTCTAGGATATCTTCTTACTGAGCTTATTTTCCTTACTAGAAATGTCACTCAAGGATTTGTCCTTGGAATTCATTTCCAAGGATGAATCCTTGAAAATAGATACTGTTGATTTTCCCAGAAGTCTGTTTGTATTGCTAAATTTTGATGGGCCAATCACTAAGTTGTCCTTGGGCTGGTCATAAAATAGGTCAACTCTAGATGATTGGCAAGAGGCCTTCTGTTGTTATTGATTGAAATGAGAGAAAAATACCAGGATTGGTTATCCCTTTTCATTGAATGAATAGGAATATTTCTATCAGAGTCTTGCTTTGAGGTAACTGTGGGCTAGACAATACATTTAGTACCACTGAGATTCATCACTAATAGGTCACACATCTGGAAAGTATTCTTGGTTAATGAGATTACTAGGTTGAATTATCCCTCTGATTTTTCATCTGCATCTTCATGTTTTGAACCATTTTATTATCTGACTGTGGATGATTCCCCATCTTCTAAATAGTTGTTCTATCTATGTGGAATCCATGTATTAATTGCAGTTGAAATGGGTATGCAGTTTTTGAAGCTGTACCTAGCTATACATTGTCCACTTTCTGACCTTACTTTCCTCACTAGAATTCTTGCTCAAGAATTGGTCCTTGGACTTTACCTCCAGAGGTGAATCCTTTCTGAACAATGCTGTTGAATTCCAAATAAGTCTGATGGAATCACCAGACTTTGAAGTGCCTGAGTTTGTAAGACAGCTCCTGAAATATTCCATAGTTTCCACTGGGAAAAATTTTCGTCTTTCACCTGTTTTGAGGTTGAGAGAAGTGGGGTTTTGAATGAATTATTTACCCTCTTGTCCTTATAGTAAGTAAAAAAAAAACAAAACCTTATAGTTATGCTGAGTTCCCAGCCAGCCTTCCTGACATTGCTCTTGGGTCAATTTGTTGTTCCAAGAGAAGGGAGTCATACTTTCTAATCCCAGTCTTCTTTTGGCCAAGGGAGTTCAACACAGGTTGGATTCTCTTTGTCTTATGCTGTTCTTACACAAGAACTGGTGTAATGGAAGACAAAACATAGGGGCTAGATGTGACTGTCCGTTTAGCATTGAAATGGAGTGACAGAGGTACCTGCTTTACAATATAGTTTGTGGAGAAAAATTGAAGTTTGTAAGTGGCATTACTTGTGGTGATAAAGGAAAATAACTCAGAACCGCCCACACACACACACATACTTCGGCACCACTTTTCTCCTCTATTTTAAAGCATTTATCCAGCTTTATTCAATGGTATTTATTGGATTTTGTAATTAATAATCATTTATTTGGCTCTTGTTATAGGCAAAACCTTGTGCTAAGTGATGTGGATTTAAGTAGAAATATGATACTCCCTGTTCTCAAGGTTCTCCGATTCTTTTTTAAATTCAATTTTGCTTTTATTTTCAGTTTCAAATCCTCTCCTTCCCTCTACACCTCCCCTAAGTCTTGCAAAACATATTTCTATATTAGCCATGTTTCACAAAAAAAAAAAAACATAGGAAAAGAGAGAGAAAAAAGCATGCTTCGATCAGCCCTCTGAGTCTATCTGTTCTCTTTTTGGAGGCACATGGCTTTTTTCATCATGGGTTCTTGGGAATTCTGATGGATCATTCTATTTATTGGTTACTAAGTTTTTAACAGTTAATTATCCTAATGATATTGGTGCTGCTGTGCACAATGTTTGCCTAGCTCTGCTCACTTCACTCTGCATCAGATGGTTTTTCTGAAACCATCTCCTTTATCATTTCATACAGAACAATAATATTCCATTATATTAATATACCATAACTTATTCAGCCATTCCCCAATTGATACACATCTCCTCAGTTTCCAACATGGTTTTTATCATTGATAGCTCTGTGTACACAAAGATATCCTAGGGGCAGAAGTTTGAAATAAAAGCTGGCATAAATATCCTTGAGATGACAGAACTCTGCTTATACAGTCTAATTTTCCTTGTTTCCCAGGTCCCAAAAGTCATGAGGGTTTGATTGGGGAAGGGAGGGGGGAGAAGGTTTAGGAGGACCTAAGATAGGATGCCTAGATCAGCTGATCTAGAGAACAGGGTCCATCTAAAAGCAAAGTTTCATGATTAGTTTTCTGTCATGGATCCCCTTGGCAGCCTCTTCTCAGAATTTTTTTAAGTAGTCATTGAAAGAAATTCTGATTTTCACTTAGAGGTTAGTGAAAATAAAGATGTAATCAGTTTTTCTTATCCAAGTTCATGTGATTTCCTAAAATTTTTTCATGAACTGTAGGGTAAGAATTCCTGATCCAGAGTCCTCAGCTGCCCCCAAGGTTTTTATGGGTAAAGGATCTAAATGGAGTGGAGGCAGGCTCGTGTATCTATGCTAGGGCTCTTTTGGTCCTTGACCTAATTGGGGCACAATGATGTATGGGTAGGACAGATGTATAATGTTCCAAAGGTAGACAAAAGGGATGGTAGACATTCTAGTAAGAGATTCCTTTGCAGAGTGAGAAACGGGTCCATGTCTGATACTCTGATGGCAGACAGCAATGTTGGTGGGAAATGGGACCTAATCCCAACTAAAGTTTTCCTACCATGCTCTCCAGTTTCCCTTGTCATTCTCTACTCTCAAGTGCTTCCATTCTTTGTCTCATTTCATTTTCATCAAAGCAATCCTGTACAGTCCCGCAGTGCCTGTGACAAGGATTTTTTTTTCCCTCCAAAACTTTACCTGGAACTGTTGTGGGGCCATTGTATCTCTCAGACCAAATATTTCTTTATTCATAGTACCTGGAGTTTTCTTGGGTTTGGGAATGTGTGTATGTATGTTTGGGAGGGGTTTTGGGGACTGTGCTTAGGATCAGTTTATACAACTGAGTGGTATAAGCAGAGCCTTTTTGGTGCCAACTATAGTGGGCCAGACTAAGTCCCTCCTTCCACGTACCTGGGACTGCTCTAGTGTTGGGCTTTGGTGGGCTTCCTATTGTCACAGGGCTCCAGGACCTCTTCCCTGGGCTTTGCCTGGGGTCCTTTCTCTCTGCTGCTGGCTAAGAGGTGAGTTGCCTGTGTTGGACTCCTATCATGGCCTTCAGAGATTAAAACTGGATCTTGCCTAGGCCCTTCTTCCTGGAGCTGAGTTCTGGTCACCATTGTCATGCTGGACCTTGTTTGGAATAATGTCCTGAGGCTGCTATCTCAGCTTGGCTTGGGCTGGGTTCTGGAGGGCAGGAGAGAATAACCCAGAATGCCTTCAGACTGCTCCCTTTTAGCTAGGCTCAGGCTAGACTTGGGTGCTGTTAGTACTGTGCTAGACCTACCCAGATCAACCCTAAGTCCTTCTCCTGTAACCTCAGGCCTGGGGAAATCATGAGCTAGGATGGACTGGGGAGCCCTGGAGCTTGGGCAAAGCGGGCTAGGACTGTCCCAGAGTCTTCAGGACCTCTACTCCCCCTGCCCCCACACTCTGCTTTGTCTATCTTAGAATGTCTTCAGAACTCCAAGGTGCCATTTATGGATTCCTCGGTCAGGTGGGGAGAATCCATATTACCTTTCTGGACCTTAGGAGAAGAGTATATCTCTAGGCTCCATGGAATGTTTGAAGGGAGATTTGGTATCTTCTGCATCCCAGCACAGCACCACCTTAGAACAGGCACATTGTTAAGTCTAAGGCAATTGGTTTCAGGGCCCCTTTTGAGTTTCCCTCCCTTGCATGAGCCACTCATTTTATAGTAAACATTAGAAACACAACAAAATCAGTTTATCTTTATCTACAGACAAATTCCTTATAAACTATAGACATCAAATAACCAAAGTTTATATTGATCAAGTTGATCTTCTTTTTTTTTATTTTCTCTTGTCTTTTTTATTGAATAGTATTTAATTTTTTCCAATTACATGTAAAGACAATTTTCAACATTCATTTTTTTGAAAGATTTTGAGTTTCAAATTTTTCTCCCTTTCTCCTTCACTTCCCTGCTCCTCAAGATGGGAAGCAATCTGCTATAGGTTATACATGGACAATCATGTAAAATATTTCCACATTAGTCATGTTGTGAAAGAAGAAACAGAATAAAAGGGAATAAAACACAACAACCCCCCTCCCTGAAAAAAAAAGGGAAAATAGTATGCTTCGATCTGCAGTCAGACTCCATCAGTTCTTCCTCTAGATATGAAGAGCATTTTCCACCATGAGTGTTTTGGAATTGTATTTGGAACTGTCTTGCTGAGAAGAGCTAAGTCTATCATAATTGATCATCACACAATGTTACTGTTACTATGTACAGTTTTCTCCTGATTCTGCTCACTTCACTCGGCATCAGATCATGTAAGACTTTCCAGGTTTTTCTGAAATCTGCCTGCTCATCATTTCTTATAAAACAATAGTATTCCATTACATTCATATACTGCAACTTGTTCAGCCATCCCCCCCACCTTGATTTCCAATTCTTTACCACCACAAAAAGAGTATATATATATATATATATACATATATATATATATATATACATATATATATATATATAACATATATATATATTATATATATATAAGCTATAAATATTTCAAATTGATCTTCTAAAGTGCAATTCTAACCTTGTCATCCCTGCATTCAATAAATTCCAGTGACTCCTTATCATGTCCAAGATTGAATACAAAATAAAGTAAAAAATAAAATCCTTTTGCATTCAAAGCCCTCTAAAGCCTCACCCCCTCCTATATTTCTTATTCCTTTACACAGGTGGTGCAATGGATAGAGCACCTGCCCTTAAGTCAGGAGAACCTGAGTTCATATCCGGTCTCAGACACACACAAAAAAACACACAACACTTACTAGCTGTGTGAACCTGGGCAAGTTACTTAACCCTGATTGTCTAGCAAAAAAAAAATCTAGGTTCCCAGAAGCTCTGTTCCTTCAAATGGGGTGTATATCCCAATGCTTGTATGAACCACCACCTTGCAGACTGCTCCATCGGATAAGGAACATCAAGGTGAAGGTGAGGCAGGCTGGAGGGCAAGGTACATGCAGAGTCATGTATTTCCCCAAGGTACCTAAGAAAGGATTCATACAATTGTAGCTCCTTGAAAGGATAGGGACTCTAATTTTTGTCTTTGTAACTTTGGTGGATGCTAAGATAAAAAATGTGATGACTCACACCTTGAGAATTATTTCCCACAACAGACTTCTGCCCTGGGTACTTGGTCTGAGCTATTCTTCCAACATAAATATGACTTCATTTCCCTCATTTAACACATTGGTACCAAAGTGGCCAAATCTCAATGCAGTGATTAATCAGTATTTTTACTAGCTTTCTAGTCTCATTGAAGACAAAACAATTTGTTTCACACAACAAGAATTTCTTGTCCTCTGTCCTTATTAATCTACAAATGCAGTAGGGATTATCAGGTTTATTTAGGCTTCCTGCCTAATTTTGAACAGACTTGGTGATCATTACCATTGCATTGGGCAATTGACTAATGATTTCTTGTCACAAATATTTCCTCTTGAATCATGTGTCATAATTTCTAGCTCCATTCAGCCACCAGAGATTCTCTGCCTTCATGGATTACCTGTTTTTGAATGAAGGATAGATTGAAGGAGAATTTCACTAGGATACATTTTCTTCCTGTGGCTTCAGCTTGGAAATTGTGGAAGTATGTTTGATTTATTGATATTTGGGACTCCCCGCTTGAACATATATGTCTTAACCAACCAATATTGCTCATTTACTTCTGTGACTCTCTACGGGGCAAGGAGAGCATCCTTATTATCTTTTGGTGTTGAATTGCTTCACCTGTGTCTGTCTTCCAAAAGAAAGGATAGCAAATAAGTAACTAGTCTTTTCCATTTTTCCCATTGACTTGGCTTGGTCAAAGTCCTTGGGTATACTCATGATCCATTCCATTAACTAGAGAGGATTAACTGCTTGGGAGACTATTCTCTTCTATTCTCTTTTTATCCTGTCTCAACTGTCTTAGTAAGTATGAGAATATCTCAATACTCATGAGCCTGAGAGGCAAAGTTCAATGTGAGGTCATCCTTTAGAACTGAATAGACCAGGGGCAGCTAGCTGGTGCAGTGGATAGAGCATTGGCCTTGAAGTCAGGAAGACCTGAGTTCAAATTCGGCCTCAGACCAAACATTTGACATGTACTAGCTATGTGACCTTGGGCAAGTCACTTAATCCCAATTGCCTTACAAAAAAAAAAAAAGAACTGAAGAGAGCCATCTCAAAACCAGATTGCAGAATGGACTCATTCCTCATAAATACTAGGGAAAGACAGAAAAAGTGGCCCTATATGGCCTGCTTCTACCATTTCTCTTGACACAGATACTATTTCTTTCCTACAGACCTCATCCCATTCCTAAAACTGTGGTTGACACATTAATATTCTTCTCAGGGTCCATCCACTTGTCTATCTCTCCAGCAAAGAGAAGAGTTCTGTTTTTGGGTAGTATGTACCAAAGGCTTCACAATTGTATCTCCTTCATTCATTTTGGCTATATTGCATCTGGTGGGAAAGGAGAACATGACACTAAACACTTGTAGAAGGTAATATAAGCAGAGTTTGGTGAAAAGCACTCAGGGTAGAGTTTCCTTTTTGTCATTCTTAGAATGAGTGAACCTTTTTTTCTTTTTGGGTAGCTATTTGCTAGTAGGCTGTTGCTGAGGACAATTTCTGGTAGATATTTAGGAATGGAAGGCCAAATGCTGAATACAGTTTGATAAGTTATAGGATTTTTTTATGATTTAACCAAAAATGAGGATGTTGTTTGGAAACATCCTTATTTCAACTTCTCACAGAATCCTGAGGGTCTTCAAGGCGGGTGTAGTTGTACCCATGGGCAAGACCATGGGTACATATTCAGATTTTAATTTCTATCCTTCAACCTAAATGAACTAAAGTTTCATTCAAAAACCTAGAAAATGGGGGAGACCTCAATTATGCACCTTGAGTAGTTTAGCAACCTTTTCCAGCCTTCATGCAACTTTTTCCAAAAGTCTTTGATCTCCTCAAAAGTTGACCAAGAGAACATTGGCAATTACTGACCCATAATGCCATTTCATCATTCATTAGAATTGGAGCTAAAATATGGGTGAGTCTTTGATGAGGTACTGGTCATCTCAGTTATATGAGGATAGTGCTGGTTTGGGTTCTTTACTGCTTGGACTCATTCCATACCAGTAGGGGGAAGGAAAATAAACTAATTCATGAGAACCATGTGAAAGTGTGGTGGTGGGTCTATTGCAGTGGGGATTTTTTGTGATGGTTTTTCAAGGGTTGGCCCCTGAGGTCTTTTCAGACTCTCAGATTCTGTGGTTCTGGATCTCTAATACAAGTATTGCCACCTTGCACAGATATAAGTAGTTTTGACTTTCTTTCAAGCTCTGCAAGGAAATAAAGAAATAAAATGGCCCCAGGAGAGGATAAAGGGGACCTAGAGCATGTATTATGCACGAACAGGAGTGATAGGTTTATAATAGCCAAGGACAGTGTTAACTTTTCTGGTTGCTTTGTCTACTATTGATCCACGTAGCATTTGAAACCCACTAAAATACTCCTTTCATTTTCAAATTGATCTGGTATCCCAGGGTGGTTGTGATACAAATGAATGTGGTCCACATTTCTGAGGTACTCTTGTGCATCTCCAATGAGCAATCTGACATGAATGGTGGATATGGTCCCTTCTATAGCTGTTCTGTGAGATTTTAAATGTCAATTTTGAAAAGAAACTGTATTATATTTTTTTGATTTTACCTTTCTAGATTTTTGCTCAGTACCTCATTTAAAGTAACTATCAAAATACTCTAGCCCTGATACCTCTATCATGTGTGAAACATCTCCATTGAATCAAATGCATTAAACTAATATTTTTTAAATTAATATTTAAACTTTGTCATACCTTGCAAATCTTCTATAAAATAGCAAGCCAATTTGGGAACCCAACATTTGTCAGTGTCTGCCAGCTCAGAGGAGAGAGCAGCGTTAGTGAAGCCCCTAAGAGGGATTTAAATGAAGGAGTTAGGGAGGAGAAGAGCTTATGTTTTCACCTTCCTGCCCTTCTCTTGACCAGAGAATGACCCAGAACTTAGAGGATCAGAAGATTTAAACTTTTTATTAGAGTCTCAGGAGTATCTCAGAAATAGCTAACTGGTATTTGTATGGGACACCAAGGACATACTAGACATTAAGGCAAGGTGGCTTCAAGACGTTCAAAGGAACCCAGCAGGAAGTTACACCATACCTACCAGCAATGTCGTAGACTCCTACAAAGGGACTTCCAGGAGCTGAGTTAATCCCTTTGCTACATGCCCTAAGGTTGAACCCGCTTTCCCCTGAACTTTCTACATACCTGCCAGATAGTATGGCACAGACTTTGGAGGGGTTGGTGAGGGGAGGGTCTCTTTCATACCGATTGTTCTTACCCTACCACCTCTTTCTAAAAGTTAATAAAGTCTGGCCAACTAATTGACATCAGTTGATAATCAACGGGGGAAGTACATCAAGGATTTTTGCTCTATTGCATTTAGAAAGGCACCACACTCAGCCCCTCAAGGTTAGCTTGTTTTTTTATTTGTCTTATATGGACACACATATACATATGTCTCTCCTCTTAAAAAATAAAGTTCTTGAAGTCGGCGACTGTCTTGGTTTCTCACTATTTGGGGGCTTGTTAATTAGTGGATAATTCTTTCCTTCCTCTCATTTATATAACATAATATAGTATGTTGAAAGCTGGCCTTAAAGCCACAAGACCTGGGTTCAAGTCTTACCTCTGACATATACTAGCTGTGTAATTCAGAGTTATCCACACAGTAAGGTTAATTGACTTTCTCAAAGACTATACAAGATGTCCCAAAAATCTCAGTGCAGTTTTGAAACTGTAAAGTTTAAAAATACTAAGATTTTTGGAACACCCTATATGTAATCCGGGTTTGCAGCCAAGCCTAGAAAAATTTTAATGACTCCTAATTGATAGAGAGAATGATTATACAACCTGTGACTGTGTAAGAATCAGAGTTTGTATGAGAGCATTGAAGAAGAGAGACATTTTTTCATTCCTGTTTTTGAGAGAGAATATAAATAATTCCAGATTTTCTTTGGGATAGACTCAGAAGAAGGAAAGGAAAAAAGACCTTGGAAACAACAGACAAGCAGGGTAAGCCAGTGCCTCAACATCTCTGCTTTCTAGGTTGTCTCCCTAGAAACTTCAGGGAATTTCCTCTTGAGTGAGATCAGAGCCTCTTTCTTGGTTGAGCTGAGATCTTCCTCCCAGAAGGAGGGTCGTCATTTGCCCAGTATTTTCTTGTATATTCTAATCTGCAGAATTTCTCTAATTTTTGTTTTTGTTTTGCTCTGTGCTTAGATAAATGGGTTTACTCACTACACTACTCACTGATTTGGTGGGGAAAGGGCCAAGCTAGTAAGCATAAGCTTGAGATATTTTCCTCCTTTAAGGAACAGTAATGAGGAAAAATGGCACTCTTGTTACTTTTACATACAAAAACAATGCCCTTAGACCAGCACTATTTAGTTGAGGGAGGGAGTAGATGGATATAATCTTAATCCAATACCCTTTTTCTTTGAGGACAGATCCTTTCTGGATCATTTCTAGATGTCATCATTGTTTTCTGAATCACCTTGCTGAAGGATAGAATTAACTCTCCTCAGTAGCCCCCTGCCCTGGTGCCCTTACCTCCAAGTGATTGGAGAGGATGCAGGGTGGACATTGGAGAATTCTTCCCCTCCATCTAAGGATAGGGCTCAAGGCAACTAAGCATTTCCCACCCAGTTTCAGGTTTTCATCATATTCCCACTCAGTCTTCTCCCTAACACACACACACACACACACACACACACACACACACACACACACACTTCCAGCTTTTTAGCTTCTTTTTAGATTTTACTTTCCTTTATTAGACTGTAAACTCCTTGAGGGTAAGAATTATCTTTTTGCCTTTCTTTCTATTCCTATCACTTAGCACAATACCTGACACATAGTAAGGATGTAATAAATGTTTATTGACTCCTGCCTAGAGGCAAGCAAAAGAAGTTAATCAAAGTTTCCGTTGGAGAAGCGTAAGCATATTTCCCTTCAAGCCACCTCAATACATACTGCTATCCACCATAAGCTTCTTCACTGTCCTCTGGGCAGTATCTGCTTTTGATTCATCAAGCCAGGACTTTCTGCTATTTAAAGGAGGAATGAACTGAGGATGGGGTCTGAAGATACTCCGTTGCATGTACCTAAAATCCTTCTCTTCCTTTAGGTCACAGATTAAATGCTATGTCTTCTATGAGGCCTTCTCTAATCCCCATCCTATCCCCTACTTGAAACTCTTCCTAGTCAAGTTTTGTAAGGGAAAAGGAGATATTTGAGTGTAAGAGTATGCTAATGTCTTCATGCTACTTCCATTGACCATGGCCTCATAATCTCCCTTGGGCATTGCCAGATGCTGCTTGGCTATGCAATGATCCACTGGTCACTGTTAGATGCCACTTGGCCAGTCTTTCCTACCACACTCACCACTATCTTTCAGATCAGCTGAAACTCTTGGCTAAGACACTTCTAAGCTCTTCTACAAAGAGCATCATCCCTTACCTTGGAACCAACAGAAAGTCATCCCGGTTCTATTTCCTCAGAGTAAAGGTTTTGAGACCTGCCATTGATCTCCTAAGCAGAAGGTTCTATACTCTGGGTGCCTTACTCTCTGGAACAAAGAGTAGGGCCATTCTAGCAAGCTAAGATCCTTAGGATTGGCCCTTTCTTTCTAGAACCTTTACTGGAATGGTGGGGTCCTGGGTTAGGTCCCCTCAGTCAGGGAAACCTTGCCCTCATCTTGTTATCTTATAATCTCCTTTTATTTTTAGCTATGCGGCACAGTGGTAAGTGCTCTATATTTTGTCTAAGTTTGAATGCCTCAGTTTCCCTATCTGTATACAAGGACAAATAATAGCATCTCCCCCACAGGGTTGTTGTGAGAGTCAACTGAAATTACATACCAAATGGATTTTACAAACCTTAATGTTACATAACTGCTAGTGATTTTTTTCATCTTTCCAGCCCAAATATCTATGTCATACACATAATAGGAACTTAATGTTAATTTAGGTTTTTTCTTAATTTTAGCCCTTACATGTCTTCACCATACCAGCTAATATCATATATTGTTTAAAGGTGGCACTCCATTTGTACTCTGGCATTCTCCTCTCCGTCTTCTGCACCATGACTCAACAACCTCTCAGCCCCGAAATGTCTCTCTGAAATGTCAGGCCCCTTCTCCCATTAGTGTTTCTTCCAAGGGCCTCCATCTTGGGTATGGGCCAAGCTGGATATTCCTTACTTCATTCCCCTTCCAGCATAGCTTCTGACTCACTGGACCACCATGTCCCTGGACAAGTACCTTCTTCTCCCCTTCCCCCTTTTCAGTTCCCTCTGGTGTGTTGTCATCCTCCATTAGAGTGTAAACTTCTTTGAAAACAAATGTTGAAAACTGTTTTTGCATATAACTGGAGAAAAATAAAATACTAAATTAAAAAAAGAATGTAAGCTTCTTGAGGGCAAGGATTGTCTTTCTTTTTGCTCATGTTTGAATCCCTCCCATTTAGCTTAGCACCTTGCCCATCACAAAAACCTTTTCACGCATATATTGAGGTTTGCCAACTACTTGACTGATTTTCTCATTTGATCTTCATAACAACCCCGTGAGTTAGAAACTATAATTATTCTCTCCATTTTGCAAATGAGGAAACTCAGGCATAGAGAAGTTAATTAACTTTTCAGGGGTCACACAGCTACCAAGTGTCTGCAGTAAGATTCAGAGTTGGCTCTTCTGGGCTCCAGGTCTAGATGTCTACCCATCGTGCAGTGAGGACACTACCATGAATTCTTTGTCCACACCTTCGTCTCCTGCAAAGGCATCCCATGTCAAGCCACAAAGTTTTAGAAAGGAGTGGGATTTCCAGAGAAATGATGTTGGAGATGGCCAAGCAAGAGTGGATAGTTATGTTTTTTCTCCTGTGTTGTTATTACTATTGCACACCAGATGGAACCTAAGCAGTCCCAGGTGTGGGACCTGATTGAAAGATTCCCTAGGGAAGGAGCTGTGCCCTACTTTCTACCTATCTTAGGGTATCACACCCTCCTGGTCAAGATGTTTCCTTGAAGTTATGCAAAATTCCCTGGCTTATTATTCTGGGACTAGTCCCTTTGATGATTTTATTGTCCCTAAATTTACACCAGGCACCAATAATAGCCCAGAAGGTAGAAAAATGTAGACTTGGAGAGCCAAGGAATGGAAAGGGGAAGAGGGAACATATGAGCCACAAGGCAGGAGATGAAGAACTCTAAATCTAAGGGAATCAGATTTGAAGCTGAAACTTTCCATGTGTGAGTGAGGGTCCCTGCAATCTCCGGTCCAGAATGTTGGAGCTTAAGTGGATCAAGGTGTGTGAACTCCCTGGGGAAGCCACATATTCTTGGAGAGGGTGGGCTGGGGGTAGAAGGGGAGATGGGGGCTATTCCCTGAAGTGTTTCTTATGACCAACTTGGGATGAGCAGGGCAGTGCTAGGACGAGGGAAGGACATACTTGTTAGCCCTCCACTTTTTTTAAGGTTTTGCTCTTCCCATAAGATAGATTTGAAAACGGCTTTCCTGGTTAAATGAAAAAAAAAAACCTGAATCTAGAATCAGAGAACCTAAGTCCAAATACTACCTTTGATGCCTACTACCTGAATAACTTCAGCAAAATCATTTACCCTCTCTAAGCCTCAGTTTCTCCACCTATAAAATTAGGGGTTCCAATTAGATGACCTCTTATAGCCTTTCCAACTCCAGGTGTATAAGCCTAGGGACCGGGACACAGGATGTCAGTGAAGATGACATCCAAGGCCCTTTCCAGTGATAAACTTCATTCTGCTGATGAGGAAACTGAGGCTCAGAGAAGGAATGGGTTTTGCTCAGGATCATACAGGTCCAAAGCAACAGAGATGGGGTTCAAACCCAAACCATAGAATCAGAGACTGAGAGCAAACTGGGACCTCAGTGGTCATCTAGTCTAAATCCCCCCTTCCCATTTTATAGATGAGGAACCATGGCCTCAGAGAGGTTGTAACTTACCCAACATCCTACAGATGATAATTGACAAAGTCAGGATTGGAACCAGGTTCTTTGGGGGCCATGTAGTACAGTAGTATGAGTATTTATTTGGATTCAAAACAGTAACAATAGCTTCAGAGTTTGCAAAGCATTTTATGTAGGTTATCTCATGGGTTCCTTTCAACAACTCCATTATGTGTTATTACCATCATTCTTCAAATGAAGCCATCAAGGCTGAGAGACTAGAGGGCTTACTCAGGGTCACATTGCTAGTAATTGAGACAGGATTCCTGACTTCAAGTCTAGCACTTTCTCCACTGGACCCCTCAGCTGCCAGGGTCAGAAGTCCTGGATTCAAATTTTGGCTCTTCTACTCAGAAAACAAATCACTCTCTGGGCTTCAGTTTCTTTAGCTATCACATAAGAAGGTTGGACCAAATGACCTCTGAGGTAAGGATCTGACATCTCCAAACCTATGACCTTAGGATCTGACTCCTAATTTAGAGGGGTTTTTTTCTTCTAATTATTGCTTGCCTTAGTTTGGACTTTGGGATCTATATACTCTAGCCCCAATCTGCTTTTCCAATTTTTGCTCACACTCCCCAACTTGAGGAACCCATCCTTCAGTGAAGATGGAGAAGTCTATTCATGGTGTCCCAACCCCAAGTCTGCTATACTTATTTGTACCTCCCCCCTTTTGTGTCCTCTCTTGCTTACCTCAGCCTAGACTCAGAATCGTTCAGCTGATTGAAGGAAAGGAGAAAAGATGTAGGCCAGGGAGAAAACAGTTGCCACTCAACGCTTTGAAATTTGAGTTGATTCTGGCTCTGGTAAAACCCTACCTTTGCAAAGACTTTGCTTTAATGTCTACCTTCTCACACCACCATCCTTGAAAGGATATTTAGTTCAATTCAATAACTATATTGGTATAAAAAAAGTGTTTCACTCTTCTGCATGTCTCAGACTACCAACTAGTACACTTTTCAAAAATAAAGTCTTCCGAAAACAAACAAAAAAAAAGGATCTTTCAGCTAGAAGGGACTTGAGATCATGAAATCCAGCACTTTACTGTCTCACCTTATTTTAAAGAGGAGAAACTGAGGCAAATTGAGTTCTTTAAGAAAAAGCCAAATGTTTCTTCTGTGCAAAATTCCTTTCTGAGGAGCTTAGAAAAAGAAAGGAATTTTAAACACAGTTGATCTGATACTCTCATTTTTCTGATAGGATAATACTGAAGCTTTAGAAGGGTAAAGTGAGTTTATCCATGCTCATTCAGGTGGAGAAGCAGAATTGGAACCCAGGTTTCATAGGCTCTAGAGATAGATGTCCTAGAAATCATCTAACCCTCCCATGCTATTTTACAGATGAGGGAACTGAAGCCCAAAGCAGAGATGTGACTTATCCAAGGTCAGTCACCCACTCGGAAAGTGTGGTCAGGGCTGGGATTCCAACCCAGGTCCTCTGACTCCAAATCTAGATTTCTTTCTACTACATAGAAAAGGTAAACTAGGAAGCTTGGAAGTCACCCCTTCTGCTGTAGCTAGATTCTTCTCTACATACTTCTAATCACTTCTGGTTTCATGTACTCCCTTTCTTCCTTCTTTGTTGGGATTAGGGAGAACATTTACTTAGCACTTACTACATGCCAGGCACTGTGCTAAGTGCTTTACAAATATCTCATTTGATCTTCCCAACAATCTGGGAAAGTAGGTTCTATTTTTATCCTCATTTTACAGCTGAGGAAACGGAGGCAGAGAGGTTTGCAATTATTTCTTGTTATTCTCCCAACAACCTTGAGAGGCAAGTGCTATTATTCTCCCCATTTTACAGTTGAGGAAACTGAGGCAAACAAAGGTTAAGTGACTTTTCCGGAATAACACAACTAATAAGTGTCAAATCTGGATTTCAATTCAGGACTTCCTAACTCCAGGCCTAGAACTCTATACACTGTGTCAATGTAGCTGCCTCCAAAAACATACAATGAGCCTTGATGGTGTGTTATAAGAAGGAGAGAGGTGAAACAACTGGGTGCTGGATCAAGGCCCCCATGATATAATCCATGGCAGGGATGCCTCTTTCCTTACCCCATACAACTAGGATGTCCTCCCTTTCACCTCTTCTCATCTGAGTCCTACACAGAGACAGAACTAGCATGAGGCATACAGGGTGCTGTCCCAGGGCATCAACATCTAGGGGAGGCAGGGAGGAGAGACAGGTCTCTGCTGTCAGAACTGTGATTTACTGGCTCTCTCCCAGGCTGAAATACATATTCAACCTAAACCAAGTGTCACACAAGTGGTAGGCATCACCCGTCAACCTCTGGTTTCAGGACCAATTCATTGCTGCTTTTCATCTAAGCCTCGTTGTCTGTATCACTTGCTTAACCTAGAATCATTTGTTTCACTGAGGCACCCCCTATTGGTGGCCTTGTATTGGATTCATCTTTCCTGTATCTTCTCTCAATATCTACCCATCATGGCAAAAACTGTGTGATGAAGAGGGCTTTGTATTCCAAACAGCTGGAATCAGAGAAACACAATAAATATTTCTTCAATGATTGTGAAAAGTGAATCTGCAAGTCATCAGACTTATTAGAGGCTAGAAATTACTCACATCTCCATGCCAGGGAGATTTCAGGTGGGGTGATAGATAAATAGGAGAGGTACTTGGGGGAGGGGGAGGGAGTGGACCTTCAGAGACATTCCCTAGTAGGCTCTTCCATGCAGCCTGAGGCTGGTCTGGGTGCCCACAAGTTTTCCTTCTTCTCTTGGGCTACACTGACAAGCAGCTATAGCTCCTCATCCTTATGGTCTGCCTTGCACTAGAAATGGTATACTCTTATTTCCCAGGGCAGCTGGCTCTCCTCTATCTCTTTGAAGATTACGGGGCTTTAACATGCCTTTAAAGTGAATTTTCCCCCATGTTTTATTATCATAATTAATGACCAGCAAAGTTTTTTTTCTTTCTTCCTTTATCTTTTAAATATGTTTCTTTCCTCTTTAAAAATGCAATATTTCTTTTAACTCGGAATATGGATGAGTCTGTGCCTAGCAGGGCAGCCCCAGCTTCATCTGTCAACTTGATTTTGTAAAGCCTCAGTTTTCAGCTGGCATCCAGTGCAGATTTCAAAGCTGTGACTCACAGGATTTCTCCCAGGTTTGGGGCTGGAATATCTTCTCTGGGTATACCTATGGAGAGCAGGCTCACAATGATCACCCAGGAGGCTTCAGGTTTTAGGGGAGGGATGTTTAAGGTTCTGGGGGTGGTAGGTGTGTGTGTGTGTGTGTGTGTGTGTGTATACACAACTGAAAAGGCATTGTGGTCAATGTGGTGCAAGAGACCTCTGGACTTAAAAATCACACTTTAAATCTTGGTCTTCTGACTCTGCTATCTTATTCTCATTTACAGTTGAGTAAACTGAGGCTGAGAGGTTTACAAATATCTCATTGGAGCCTCCAAGCAGCCTTAGGAGATAGATGTTATTATTATCCCCCTCAGAGTTCCCCAGTGAGGAAACTGTCTCTACCAAAGCAGATGTCGTTTCCTTGGCAACTGAGAGAGCTGCCTAGAAAAATGAGACATTAAGTGACTTATCCAAGGTCACACAATATGTGTTTAGAGATGGGATTTGAACTTGGGTCTTCTTGGCTCCAGGCCTGGTGCTCTGTCTGCAGCGCCACCTAGTGGATCATTATCAATTTTAAGACGAGAATAAGACTGGTAATATTAATAACAAATAGTTCATCTAGACCCATGACTTCATCAATGTAGGGAGATATCACCAAGGTGAGGAAAATCCCTCTCCCAATTACAGGTTGAAAACCACTGCTCCAAGCCCAAAAGTTGCAGAGAAAGCATCAAACTCCCTCTCTCCCCTCTACCCCAAGATTCCTTTAAGGACATTTAAGAATGATATGTTTTTAAATTAATGTCACCATAACAAATACTCATAAGGTCTGAGTTGCACGAAATGAAAAGCTCTTAGTAATTGAGATATGCCTCCCCGCCAACAGTTTTTGTTTATGTGAGTTAAATCTATCAACATTTACCACATTAGAAATTAAAATGTCTTAGTATTATTGTAAAAATCTTTTGGCCTCAAGGACCCCCTAATAGGATCTCATGTAACCCCAGGGTTCCCAAGAGCACACTTTGATGACAACAGTCTTGCATGTGCCAGAGGTGAGACTTGATATAGCCAGTTCTCCATGCATCACCCAAAATTCCCTGACTTCAAATCCTTCTCTCTATCCACTGTACCACTTAGCTTGCCTCTCTCTGATGCCAAAAGCAGCACTCTTTCTAGCATGCCCAGAAGCCCACAACTTTACAGCTGGTAATGATCTGACCCAACAAAGTCACAGAGGCAAGGTCTATCTGACTTGTCTGACTTCATCCTGCCCCTGTGACCCTGGGTGAGTCACTTAACTATAAGTTGCACAGAGAGTGCTGACCTGTATTGGTGGAGACAGTTTCCTTACCTGGGAGATCTTTATACCAATGAAATCAAAGATCTAGTCCATATCCCTGTAAAGTAATACATATCTTATGTGTATTATAAAGTCACAAGATACATAATTATAATATAGCATACATTATGACATAATATATAATATAGCATTATATTATATACATTGTATATAACATAATGTTGAGAAATATGACTATTGTAATTACTAATTCTAATATAATTAATCACAAGCTATAATATAACTAATTACAATGGAATATTGTAACAATTAATAATATTGTGATTAATTAACACTAATTATAAAGTCTTATATCAAGCAAGAAAGCCTTAGTATAGGTCCAGCAACTGACCTTGTGTCTAGAGTCCAAAGCTGAACTTAAATATGTATGCAATTGTTCAGATAAGGAAACTGAGGCCCAGAGAACCGAGGTGCCCAAGGTTTCACAGGGAATAAGCATCAATCAGGCTTAGAACCTAGGTCCTCTGACTTTCTAGCCATTGCTCTTTCCATGAGGTCTCTGGAACCTTATACTTGCAAAACAGAAAAAGAAATCTGGGATTAATCCTTCATAAAATGAAGAATTGTTTTGTAATGGATATAATCACTCCCTAATTTGCAATAATAAGCAATCCCTTATCTCAATGGAGTCAGTGCTACCTTCAACCCTTCAGCTTGTGAACATTCTCCTCCCACACCTTGCTTCAGGCAATTTATAAAGATTATCTATTTTTTTAAGTTCCTAATGATAAAAAAAAACAACTCCCGACATGTTTGGATTGGTCCTTGGACCCTAGACATAAGGTCAGTTGCTGGACCCAGACTCAGGCTTTCTTGCCTGATATAGGTCCTAACAGACCTTATACTCTTCTGCAAAAGTACCCACCACTTGGAGCTGTGAATTGGTCCAGCTATTCTGGAAATTCATTTGGAACTGCACTCAGAAAGTTACCAAGTTGTATAAACCAAAATCAAAGAGGATCAACATGTACAAAAATACTCACAGCAGCCCTTTTGTGGTAGCCCCAAAACTAGAAACTGGGCGGGGTCTCCTATTGGGAAATGAATGAACAAAATGTGGTCTATAAATGTACTAGGATATTGTTCCACAAGAAATTATGAGATGGACTATTTCAGAGGAAACTGGGAAAGCTTTTATTGACTAAGGCAGAATGAAGTATGTAAAACTAGAGCTATTTAAACAATAGTAACAACATTGTAAAGGCAGCTAGGTAACACAGCAGATAGAGTCAGATGAGTTTGGAAGACTCATCTTCTTGAGTCCAAATCTGGCCTCAGACAGTTCCTAGCTGTGTGACCTTGGGCAAGCCACTTAACCCTGTTTGCCTCAGTTTCCTTATCTGTAAAATGAGCTGGAGAAGAAAATGGCAAACCACTCCAGTATCTTTGCCAAGAAAACCCCAAATGGGTTCACAAAGACTCAGACATAGCTGAAAAATAACCAAACAACAGCAACATTGCACAGAAAAGCAACTTTGAAAGGTTTTAGAATACTGATAAACCATTAGTCCAAAAGAAGGAAGATGAAACACACCACCGAACTCCTGAAAGAGAGGCGATGAACTTAAAATGCAAGAAGATATGCGTTTTCAGACATGGCTGATGCGGCAATTTGTTTTGCCCAAACTGTGGCTATGTATCGATTGATTAGTTTTTAAAATACAAGATTAATTTTTTTCAAGTAACAATTGTTTTTAAATTGATCTGTCCCTCCCTCCACTGAGCATTCAAAACACAAAACACAAAAAGATCCCCCCCCCCCCGCATTAAGCAGTGTTTTGCTGTGCTGGAGACTGAATGCAGACACAAAGGGTCATGTATCCAGTAGTAAGGCTGATTTTGTAGGACTTGTCATCACTCTGATCACCTCTGAGGTATAACATGGCCCCTGACTCCAAAGGAGCAGAGGACTCCAGCTGTGGATCACCTAAGATCCCCAGGGAGTCACAAAGATTTCACAGAAGCTCTTAACTGCTTATATTCCTGGCTAGAACTTTGGGTAGAAACCAAGAGTCATGCTGCTCCAAGATCCTTGGAGCCCTATCTGACACTTACTTGCTCATTCTCTTATCCACCTCCCTGCAATTCCCATAAGGGTCAGGCTGGTCAGACCAGAGAACAACAGCACTGAAGGCAACCCAGCCTAACACTGGTTCTCAGCAAAATTGCTCATGTTTAGTTCTGATGCATGAGATCAACTGAGCTTCTCTTCCACACGCTGACATGGAATTGGATTTATCAATATTCATTTTTTACATCTTTTTTTACATTTACATCTCTTCAAGTATGCAAGTAGTGAAGCATTTCAAAACTTTCGCATGGAAGTCTTATGTTTTATGTGATTGAGAATGTAGATGTTTTAAGGTCTGCATTTGCCCTAATATTTTTGTTTTTTGAATGCTCAGTGAAAGAAAGAACAGATTAATTAAAAAATAAAAACCAACTTGTTACTTGAAAAAATTAGTCTTAAATAAAAAAAAACCTTAATCATTCAATACATAGCTATAGTTTGGGCAAAACAAATTCCCACATCAGTCATGTCTGGAAACATATGTCTCTTCCTGTATTTTAAATTTATTGCCTCTTTTATATACTTGCATTTGACATTTTTAAAAATAAAAAGTGCCTCTGGTCAAATTGGTTTCATAAGCATTGGTCTAGTGAGGTACCTTCTATGTGTTAACTGTGGTGTTTAATGGATTCTGTTCTCATCAGACCGCTTTGGAACATTCTAGATCAGCCAAGGTACTCATTCCACCAGACATGAGGATGAGGACAGAGGGTGAAGTAGGCATTAGGAACAGACTTGGGGGACTGGAGTAGAGGAGAGACCTAGGTCTTTTATGTCTTAGAATCCTAGCATTTAATCTAGAAGACAAGGTCCGACATTAAAATGGCATACACATTCAGTGAACCAAAAGGGTCTAGTGCCTTGCCCCAAGATTCTGTCCTACTGACCATTATTGTTATTGTTATTATTGTCATCATCATCACTATGGTTATTATTGATTTAGATGAAGCTATAGAAAGCATGTTTACCAGATTTTCCATTTTCACCATTACATGTGTATATATGTGTGGGTATACACATATAAATATATGCATATGTGTATATTTATATGTATATATGCATGTGTATGTGTGTACATATATGTATACACACACATACACCTAGCCCATAATTTCTACTCAGTAAAGCTTATTAGAGTCCTAATTAAGAGGCAGCTACATGTTGCAGTGGATGGAATGTTGGACTTGGAATGAGGAAGTGAGTTCAAATCCTGTCTCAGACACTTATTAGCTGTGTGACCCTGGCAAGTCACTTAAGCTCTCTCAGACTTGATTTCTTCCTTGGTAAAATGGGAATAAATAACAGCACCCACCTTGAAAGTCAGTTGCAAATATCCGATGAGACGATATTTGGAAAACATTTTGCAAGCCTTAAAATGCCACGTAACTGCTGAATATTATTACAACTATTGCTACTACAATTATTGTTAAAGGAAAACATGTAAAGTGCTTTGCAAACCTTAAAGTACAACATAACAGTAGCTATTATTGTTATTATTATGTTTAGATGAGATCACACACATAAAATGCTTTGTAAACCTTAAAGCACTCCATAAACAGCAATATTATTTATTAATAACATCCTTAATATTAACACATTGATGAATATCAGTCACATGAATTAATATTATTGATTATTGTATTGTTTCTATTCATCACTATATTAGTCAATATTATTGGCTCTGTCAATTTATATTATTAAGTATAATAATTATGTTAATTTATTGAGGATAGTATTACTACAACATTGAATATATTTATATATTAAGTAATATGCTAAGTGTTTTCCCTTATATTAATAATAATAGTAATATCACTATTATTCCAAGGTATAGCTTCCAAGATACTGGTTTACCTTTGTCACTTTCATGTCACCCACCAAGTCCTGCACTTTGGTTCAAAAATTCAGCTGCACAATAGATAACAAGAAAGGCTCACATGAAAAACTCCTAGTGATCTCAGTCAACCGTAAGTTCAGCCTGAGTCAGGGGTATGCTGGAGCCCACTGGAAGTGGCCTGAGAGCTGATTCCTGATTTCGTGGTATAAATGCTGACACTGAAAACTTAACAAAGGTTATAGATCAATACTTGATTCATTGTTTTGTTGATTATCTGGCACAGGGGATACAGTGCCAGACTCTGACTTAGGGAGACTCATCTATCTAAGTTCGAATCTGGCTTCAGACATTCACTAGCTGAGTGACTCAGGGCAAATCACTTGACCCTGTTTGCCTCAGTTTCCTCATCTGTAACATAAGTTAAAGAAGGAAATGGAAAACCACTCCAGTATCTTTGACAAGAAAACCCGAATGAAGTTATGAAGAGCTGGGCATGACTGAAATAGTTCATTAACAACATATAAATGCTATCTCTAGGGATAGGGATAGAACCTGAGACTTCACTGAGATGTCAAGTTTGCTGTGAGGAACAACAAGAAGTCCAGTTTGACTTAGGCCAAAGACTGGGAGCAAAGTATAAGAAGGTTGAAGGGCTGTGAAGAGCTTTCAGTGCTAGAGTTAATATTTAAAAGCAATATGGAACCATTGGAGTTTACAGAGTGATATGGTCTGATGTTTGTTATGACACACTGCCTGTTTGGTTTTTAAAATAACCTATGGAATAGATAGGAACATAAGGAAAGTTAAATCACCTAGGACCACTCAGTCAGAATGTGTCATAATAAATCTTATTTCTTAATTTCCCTACCTACCTCTATGTGGTTCTAGTGGACAGAACTAATAATAATAATTAACATTTATATCACACTATTCGGTTTACTTGATAAATATGATCTTTTTATCCTTGCTTTATCCTATCTTTATCCTTTTATCCTACCCTGGAAGGTAGGTGCTATTATTATCCCCATTTTACAGATAAGGAAATAAAGAGTCACACAGCTAATATCTGAGGCTGTATTTGAACTCAGGTCTTCTTGACTCCAGGTCCAGAACTCTGAGCACTACGGCGCCCTCTAGATTCTCCACGAAGTGGAGTGGAGGTAGAAGGCAAGGAATAAAGTTCTATAAATGAATGAAAAAAGCACATTTTTTTAAGCACTTACTGTAGGCAAAGCTCTGTCCTGAGTACTGAAGATACAAAATACAAAAGCAAAAGTACCAGCTTTTAGAGGCAGCTAGGGGGCGCAGTGGGTCTGGAGTCAGGAAGATGAGCTTAAATCCAGCCCACATTTACTAGCTGTGTGACCCTAGGCAAGTCACTTAACTTCTGCCTGCTTCATTTTCCTCACCTATAAAATGAGAATAATAATAGCATCTACTTCCCAGGGTTGATGCGAAAATTAAATAAGATAATATTTGCAAAGTATGGCACAGAGTGGGTGCTTAATAAATACATATTTCTTTCTTTCTTTCCTTTCTTCTTTCCTCAAGGAGCTCGTATTCTAATGAAGAAGACAACATATGTGTAATTCTCCAGCTGCAATTCAGATGGAAATATCTGGTCCTTAAGGCAAAGCAGATGGTGATGCTTCTTCTGTAATGTCATTTCCACTGATAAAATCATATCAGTTTCTGAAGCTGAACCGTTAGACAGGGCTGAGAACTTTGGGTTTTCAGCAGCTGTGGCTGCAGACAGAGTTGTCAGCTGCATCTCCCCAGGGGTTGTTTCCCAGGGGTGATATCTTGATGGCACTGGGCTTGAAGAATTGTTATTCCCAAGGTTCGTGGGTAGTCAAAGTGGTGGTGGTGGTCTAATTTGCCTGGCCCTTGCTGCCTATCTTTCCCCCAGGTTGCTTTGTTTCTTCAGCTAAGCTAGTTCATCTGCTTGTGAGGGGCAGCTGGTTAGTAGTTGCTGGGGATGACTGGCATCTTTTCGATTTGCTTCCCCCAGGCAATGGCTATGAGGCTGGGATGAAATTAGGACCAGTAGCTTGAGGGGTGGTGCCACCCTGCAGGCTCCTGACCCCATCTGCCTTTTGGTGACAGCTGGCTGGAGAATTGTGCCTGGTGGTGATGAGGAAGGTGGGCCCCTTAAGCACAATGATTTCCCATTGGTGGTAAATTTCAGTTCAGTGTAACCCCTGTCCTAAAGTCTATTGGTATGAGACTCTCTCTTCCTTGCTAGAGATGAATGTCCTGCCTTGCATGAGTGGAAATATTCCAGCCTTCTTCAGTCCCCTTTGGGGCTCTTTAAGATGCAGTCTTCTAGGGGCCTGGTGTTGCTTTGGGCATTTCTGGCTTCCAGTTTCTAGAGGAGAAATAGAAGAGGCCAATACCACTTCAGGTTGTTGAAGGAAAAGTCTTTGAGAAGACATGAGAGGAAAGGACAGTCTCCATCATGTCCCTATCCCCAGCTTGCTATACTAGAAACTTCACCAGGGATTTCCTTCATGGGAGGAGAGAGTATAAAACATAGGAAGCATGGTGCAAGGAGAAGAGCACTGGATCTACTTAATCACTTATGTCACCTTAGGTTTCAGTTTCCCCATCTGTAAAATTAGGAGGTTGGGGTTAGATGACCTCATATATTCCTTCTAGTTTTAAATCTGATGCTATGAACACAGATAAGTGCAAGTTATAGACAGTAATCTTAAGAAGGAAGGAGCATTGGTTTGGGTCCTGATTACTGAGGAGATTAGAAGAGGTCTTAAGTAGGAAGTGTCAGCTGAATCACACTTGAAAGGCAAGTTATGGAAATCAAGTTCCTGGCATGTTACCTGGACCAGCTGCTCGTGCCTGGGGATGTCCACAAAGTCCTACCAGCCAGAACACACACTGGAGAGATCTGGGACTAACCAAGAATTCCATTTTGATGACTTCTATATTCTTATCAGACCAGAGATTTCAAGGGACCTTAGAAGCCATTAACTCTCTGGGCCTCAGTTTCCTCACCTGTAAACTGAGGAAGTTGGACTTAAAATGACTTTCCCAGGATCACACAAGTAGTATTTGAGTCAGGATTTGAACTCTGGTCCTCCTGACTCAAAGCCTTGGTGCTCTATCCACCGCGCTACCTTGTTCAGTCATGTCTAACTCTTTGTGACCCTCTAGATCTGTCTGTGGGGTTTTCTCGGCAAAGATACTAGAATACTTTGCCATTTCCTTCTCCAGCTCATTTTACAGATAAGGAAACTGAGGCAAACAAGGGTCAGGGTCACACAGTTAGTAAGTGTCTGAGGCCAGATTTGAACTCATGGAGATGAACTCAAGGTTTCCTGACTCCAGTCCTGGAGCTCAGTGAACTATGGCGCCACCTAGCTGCCGCCTACTGGTTTGCCTATCTACCTTTAATTACTCTGTTTCTGTCTGGTACCCACATAGAAGTCCCCATGACTTTGTTATGAGAAACTCTGGTTTTTTACACCCAGTCAGATTTCACAGCTAATTTTATCCCTCTTGTGTATTTCCCTGGAAGAGAATCTCAAGTCAAGCTAACAAGCCTAAGCTCCATATTGGCTGTGACTCCCACCAAGCCACACAATCTCTCAGTATTGTCCATAGTCATCCACCATGAGGCCTGGCCCTGTCTGTAGCACTCCTGAGTGCAGCTGAACTGCATTAAAATGTAATTGGGAAATATTTAACAAAATAAATAAAAACCCAAGAAAACCAGACGTTATTATTTAAGCAAGGATGTGGCCCCCAGGATCCCTGGGGATCCAGGATACCCATCTATGGTATCATGGCTCTAGTTACCCCATGAGCTTGACACCACTGCCCTACACCAACAATCACAGGTCTGGTCTTAAAAGAAATAGAGGTAAATGTTCTTACTAGCTCATAACACCCCCCGAGAAGATAAAAGTGCAGTGCTTGGTTTTTGTAAAAGCTTTTCTAAGGCTTCTGGGGTACCCTGTATTTTCCTGAGAGGGAAAATGAGATAGATCCAAATACTTTCCACATCCTGGGAATGATGGTAGATTTGAAATTTCCTGGACATGTAAGAGATGAAATGGAGTTGGGTGAATAGACTTGGTCAAAGGATCTCAAAGTTGGATGAGACATCAAAAATCATCTAATCCAATTTATATTTGACCATAACTCTCTCTCTATTATGTTGCCAACAAATGACCATACACCTTTTTGGAGGTACTTGAATACCTCCAATGATGAGCAGCTCACTTTCTTTCCAGGCACTTTTGGACAGCTCTAATATTTAGCACAGCTAGGTGGTGTGTTCAGGAAGACTTAAATCAAATTCAGCCTCAGAAACTTACCAGCTGTGTGACCCTGGGCAAGTCACGTAATCCTGTTTGCCTCCGTTTCTGAGCTTTAGAAGGAAATGGCAAACCATTCCAGTGTCTTTGCCAAGAAAACTCCAAATGAGGTCAAGAAGAGTCAGACACAACTGAAATTCCTAAACAACAACAACAGGTTTGCAAAGCACTTCATAAAAGGGTCCGAGACTAGATTTGAACTCCGGTCTTCCTGACTCGATTGCCCTGGACCACTTAGCTGCCTATTTGAAGGCAGATGTTACCCCACTCCGAATCTTCTCTTCTCCAGGCTAAACATGCTCTGTTTCTTCAAATGATCCTGTTAAGAACACGAACTCAGAACCCTTTATCTTCCTGGTGCCCGTCATTTGGCAGCTAGGTGGTACAGTGGATACAGCACCTGGGTCTGAAGTCGGGATGTCCTGAGTTAAAATTCAGCCTCAGACACTAGCTGTGCAACCCTGAGCAAACCATTTAACCTCTCTCTGCCTTGATTTCCTCAACTGTAAAAATGAAGATCAAGATAAGCACCCACCTCATAAGGTTGTAAGGCTCCAATGAGATATTTGTAAAGCACTTAGCACAGTGCCTGGCACACAGTAGGTGCTTAATAAATAGTTGTTTCCTTTCTCCTTTGGATGCTGTCCAACTTATTGTCCCTTCTCTGGGACCCAGACCTCAGTTTTCTGACTCCAAATCCATTGCCCTTTCCATTGCAAGGTTGGGATGGAGAGAAGTTACTGAGGACAGAATTGAGGGACCAAGATCTAAGTGAGCCATGGGGACAGAATCATGAAAGAGAGGCCTGCTGTATTTTTTTTCTCCTCCCCGCTACTTCATTCCCTGAAACGCAGAGAGAACTTCTCGAGGACATTGGCTAATAAGTGATGAATTGTCCCCGCAGGTTGATAAATAAACACATGAATGAATGATGAGGGGAATTAAAAGGGACATCTTGGTAGCTCGACTTCCCTCCCCCAAGGCAGCCCCAAATGCACGATCAGACTTGGGCCATGAGTACTGTAAACCATGGCACGTAAACACCGCCAGGGCAGGAGATCAAAAGGTTTGGTGGGCAGACAGGGTGGGGGGCAGCCCTGGCGCGGGTGATGAAACCAACGTGTTGGGTTGGGGCTGGGGGATGCCTCGGAGAACAGACAGGCCAGAGACTTCCAAATACATCATCAGAGAGGCCTCAAAGGGAGAGACGCTAGAATAGCAGGGAAAATAAATAATTCCGTTATCTCTGACGAATTTCTGCCTTTGATCTGATTTCTTCTCTCCCTCTTTCTCCCCTCCCCCCACTTGACCAATTTTTCTTCTCCCCACGACTTCTTTTTTCCCCCTTCATCCCTTCTTACAGTTGATTTATGCCTCATCCAGCATGGGGAGCCTGACGTCTCTGATGAATTGGTAGGGCTGGCCTGCTCCTAGCCCTGGCAGGGCATCCGGGAGGGGTAGAGGCAGGGGGAGGCTTTTCCTAACCACTCCTTCCATTCTTAGGACCCAGACCTCTCTGTGTGGCTTACGGTCACTCGTTTGAAAGCAGCAGTGTCACCAGAGCTGGTCCCCTGGTACTGCCCTGCCCCCGGCATCATCGATTCATAGAGGGAGAATGCATAGATAGCTTTGAACAGAGAAAGAAGCATCAAGCTGGCCAGAAACTTAGACCATGGAGTGTTAGAATGTAGGCTGTCAAAGCTAGACAGGGCCTCAGAAACAAAACATTAGGATACACGACATCAGGCAGCTGGGAAGGGCCTTAGAACGTGGAATGTCAGAGCTGGGAAGGGCCTTAGAACAGGGAATGTCAGAGCTAGGAAGGGCCTTAGAACAGGGAA